>NW_027152575.1:0-50000 GCF_040937935.1 Hyperolius riggenbachi
CCTTAAGGAGTGGTCCAGATGTTCCTGGTCCCAATCTTGGACAACAGTTGTATCGTTTTTATATTCACTTACTTCACTGTATTTCCTGAAGCCTCTTGATGCTATCTTCTTGTCATCATACCTGTAAGGATTCCTCCTGTGGCGTGTTCTTTCCATTACGGTGGAGCCGCAAACGGACAGTTCTGGCTTGTCAGCCTGCATTCGGTTGTGCATTCGCAATGAGTCACATTGTCATTTGCAATTGCTCTGCAGTTCTGGGCAGCTCAGAATGCTGTCATGATTCCACCAATGGCTTACTACAGCTGAGCTGCAGCCAGATAGATGGATTTCCTGCATGCATGTTCTTGCATAGCACTGCATGCATTTGTTATTATAGTCTTTCAGCTAGAAAATGGTAATCAAGCCGGTTCAGGATTGAATGATTACCATTCAGCTGTGTGGAGATTTGCATGCTTGCATCCATTGGTTAATGCCAGCATAAAAGGCTGCCTCCCCTTTTAGACCTCGCCCGTCATAGTTTCAGCTCTGTCTAAGCTGTTACTGGGTCCCTTGATACTGTAAAATATATTCCTTGTCTTGTTACTTTCAAGTTCAGTTATCTTGTGGAGCTACGATTATATATTTCCCACGGGGACATATATATGTACTCCTAGTGCAGAGAATTTGTATTGTTTGCATTGCCTAGTTAGTTTGCTGTATTGCTCCAGTCCAGATCTAGCTAGTCTCCTTGCTTATGTTATATATTGGTTAATCGCCAATATATACATATTCTAGTCAGCGTTTGTTATTATCCTTGTATTCGTGTTACGGTGATATATCAGTGCTGCTGATATATACGTACTCGAACTGTTGATATCCTGTGTTAAGCTAGTCAGTTTTTAGCACGTTTTGGTAGGTTGCGCTTAGCGTGATCACCCGTACTTAGCTAGCATAATCCTGTCCTTGCAAGGTAGCCATTGCTGCGGTTGCTATTGGTTACCTCACTCTTGTCTTTGTGAATGCTTGCTGTCACTGAGGCAGTGACTAGATTAGCAAGCATTCATTCTGTCAGCCTCTGTCCTCCTAGTCCTGTCCTTGCGAGGTAGCCATTGCTGTGGTTGCTATTGACTACCTCACTCTTGTTTTTGTGAATGCTTGCTGTCACTGTGATAGTGACTAGATTAGCAAGCATTCATTCTGTCAGCCTCTGTCCTCCTAGTCCTGTCCTTGCGAGGTAGCCATTGCTGCGGTTGCTATTGGCTACCTCACTCCAGTCTGTCTTGTATCTGTCTGAATGTTTGCTATCGCAAGAGCAGCGCAACATCGCACTTTGCGTCTTATCAGAAGCCCAGAGCTGCAATTGCTCTGGGCAGCCTGTGTAGCCTCTTTCATTATCCAGCTCTTAGCCTTGTTGTGCTGGGTGGTTAGAAAGTATGACCCCCCCCCCCCCAGCATTACAATACCTCTTTAGGGAGGCCACCGTCCAGAACAGTTTAACCTCTTTTTCAGACAATCGATTGATGTCTTGTTCCAAAATTTTCACCCCCACTGCTTTACTGGCGTCTGAACCACTTGCTGTGTCAGTAAAAAACGTGACCCAATCCGATCTACCTGCTAACAAGCGTGTATTGCAAGGGCTGGCTATTGCTTCTTGAGCACCCGTTACCACCGGGGCCTCTGCTTCTGCTTGTTGCATTTGTGCTCAGTAATTAGACAGTCCAATTCATTCAAAGTAGAGAAACAAAGCACTGGCACCAAAATGCAGCAGGTAGGATGAACACCACAAATGGTCTTACCTGCAGTGTGCTCCAAAGACGTTCAATTTGCAGTCCAAAAAAGATGAAGGAGATGGGCATCAGCTGCATAAAATCCCTTTATTGTGGTCGGGTAAACACAGTGGTTGAGCGGTTGGTTGTGCATTAAGTTACACGTGTGTACATACCTTATGAGTGAGGACAGCAATGTCAGGATCTCCGTCATTGATCAAAGTGCAGATAAAGAGATTGAAGATCGGCACTAGATGCAGCTGGCAGCCTAGGCAGGGTTAAGTGGTACACCTACTGTGCCTCCAGAAAACAACAATAATTGTAGCTTCAATAGAGTGAAAAGATCCGGGCACCAGTAGTGTTGCAATTCCACTTGTTTATTTCATCCCCACCCGACAAAACATACAGCAGGGCTAAGCCTGACAGTTGTTTCGCAAGCTTAACGCTCGCTTCCTCAGAGACCAAATGCCCATAGCATACAAAGACACATATATAGCGTATTAATTACAATTGCAAATTGTTTGGTGAAAGGAGGAGGAGAGACTCACCGCCTCCTGGCCCTGCCCATTACTGAGCGTCCATCGATGTAGATGCGGCGCTCCGAGCCTCCCAGCAAGCACAGCGAGTGAAAGGTTCCACCCCTTTCGGGGTTGGTACCTCCAGGAGTTTCCTCCAATCAATGGCGTCGCTCGTCCGTAGTGTGACGTCATACCTCTCGCGTGCACACCGTCGGGGGTATCAATGGGAAGGCTTCCGCGTTCCACACTGGTTGGTTACCATAGGAATGCGTACATCATGCGTACGGTGTCTCCCTCTCCTGCAAACAACAAAAGAAGAGAAATAATGAAAGAACATTAATACAGTTAAAAACACTGGTAGGGCGACCATCATACAATTTTTTGTGCATAACTTAATTAGAAGAATATAAATACATACACATTTAAACATCCATTAGCCAACCAGATAACTATATATAACCCAAAGAGCAATACAATACATCAGGCTATTCCGGAGGACTCCATTTAAAGAGACAGGATCAATTATATGGGTATCCAGGTTACAGGGTTAAGGCACAATAAGGAACTAATGCTTGTCTAAAAAGCAATGCAGCTCATTCCTTTCATTAAAACCTAAACTTCCACAGGCCTCTGTGATTGAAATGAATTTAGCTTCCTCTCTGCATAAAAGTTTCTCTCTATCCCCACCTCTATGTGGGAGATCTACAGTTTTAAGTCCACAAAAACGTAACACATTGCTGTTCTTCTCTAACATGGGAGATCAGTCTGGAAGCCCCTTTCCCAGTTTCAATTGAGTGATAATGCTCTTGAAAACGTGTACACATTTGGCGGGTGGTCTCTCCGATATAAAATCGATGGCAAGGACAAACCACCACATATACAACAAATTTAGAGCGACAATGTATAAACTCATTTATCTTTAACCACTTGAGGACCCACCCTTTACCCCCCCCCTTAAGGACCAGCGCTGTTTGTTGTGATCTGTGCTGGGTGGGCTCTGCAGCCCCCAGCACAGATCAGGGTGCACGCAGAGCGATCAGATCGCCCCCCTTTTTTCCCCCCTATGGGGATGATGTGCTGGGGGGGGTCTGATCGCTCCTGCGTGTAGGCATGTTGCGGGGGGGGGCACCTCAAAGCCCCCCTCCGCGGCGACATTCTCCCCTCCCTCTCCTACCTCCCTTCCCCGGAGATCCGGGCTGCACAGGACGCTATCCGTCCTGTGCAGCCAGTGACAGGACGTCCCCTGTCACATGGCGGCGATCCCCGGCCGCTGATTGGCCGGGGATCGCTGGTCTGCCTTACAGCGCTGCTGCGCAGCAGCGCCGTACAATGTAAACAAAGCGGATTATTTCCGCTTGTGTTTACATTTAGCCTGCGAGCCGCCATCGGCGGCCCGCAGGCTATTCACGGAGCCCCCCGCCGTGAATTGACAGGAAGCAGCCGCTTACGCGAGCGGCTGCTTCCTGATTAATCAGCCTGCAGCTGGCGACGCAGTACTGCGTCGCTGGTCCTGCAGCTGCCATTTTGCCGACGCACGGTATAAGCGTGCGGTCGGCAAGTGGTTAAAACAACACCACCGAGGCTAACAGATTTACCTGGAATGAATTGGCTGCAATGCGTACAAATCAAATTGATCAAAGTGCAATTCCAGCTTTTGTCAACAGTGACAGTGGGGTTACTACCTCCGTCTGTGGTCACAATATACTCATAGTAGCTATTAGCAAATGACAGTGTTGCTCATGGTCTTTGTCAGGGGCACTGATAAAGCTGGAAACATTGAAAAGCCTGCAACACACTACTAGGGGCCCTTTAAATCTGAGGAGGCAGAATGAGGGGATGTGGAAAGCTGAAGCACACTTTGTAGGAATTGGAAACCAGGCACACTCTGGAAATCTGAGACACAGTAGGGTGGTGACTGGAAAGCTGAGACACACTAGAGGTGGTACTGGAAACCCGAGACACACTGGAGGGGAGTACTGGAAACCTGGGACACATTAGAGGGTGCACTGGAAACCTGAGACACCCTAGAGGGGGTACTGGAAACCTGGGAAACACTAGAGGGGGTACTGGAAACCTGGGAAACACTAGAGGGGTTACTGGAAACCTGGGACACACTAGAGGGGGTACTGGAAACCTGGGACACACTAGAGGGGGCACTGGAAACCTGGGACACATTAGAGGGGGCACTGGAAACCTGGGACACACTAGAGGGGGCACTGGAAAGCTGAGACACACTAGAGGTGGTACTGGAAACCTGAGACACACTGTAGGGGGTACTGGAAACCTGGGACACACTAGAGGGTGCACTGGAAACCTAGGACACATTAGAGGGGGTACTGGAAACCTGAGATACCCTAGAGGGGGTACTGGAAACCTGGGAAACACTAGAGGGGGTACTGGAAACCTGAGACACACTAGAGGGGGCACTGGAAACCTGGGACACACTAGAGGGGGCACTGGAAACCTGGGACACATTAGAGGGGGAGCTGGAAACCTGGGACACACTAGAGGGGGAGCTGGAAACCTGGGACACATTAGAGGGGGAGCTGGAAACCTGGGACACACTAGAAGGGGCACTGGAAATCCGTGAGAGCACTGGTAAACTGTGAAGATAGGATACACTTGGTATGCTAGGGCACAGGATGGGGTGAGTAAAGGGTATTGGAAAACTGGGACACACCTGGGCAACGGAAAGCTACAACATGCCAATTCTGCAGCACTTTATAAAGAATCTTAGAAATTCCTGTCACCAACGGGAATTACAATATATTGCCCGTCACATGCTAGGACTATTGGGGGGACAAGGTGTGGAGCATAACTTACCATGATGTTTCTGGGTTATAGAAATAAACTGCAGCACCTGTAAGAACCAGACATTAATGTTCTAGTTGGAATTTCAGCCTGAGAGTTTAGCATGAAAATACAAGAATTAGCAAATAGACGAGATATCTCCTACAAAAGGTAAAGAAGAGGTGGTTCTACAATTTATCTTCTTTTGTGGGAATTCCCATAGGATCACCTTAAAGTGTACTAGAGCCTCTATAAAATAAAAGTTTTATACATACATGGGGTGTCCTCCAGCCCCATGCACACAGATCTTCTCCAGCTCCAGTACTGGGTCCTGTAAGTTCTGCCAGTCGCGGCCAGTCTGATGCAAGAGAAGTGCGCTCTCTAGGTATCTCTACAGTGCAGTTTTTCAGAGATCAGTGTCAGTGCACTGAGATGAGACAGGTGGCAGGAGGGCTCAGTATCAGTGCAGTAAGATGAGAAAGATGGCAGAAGGGATCAGTATTAGTGTAGTGAGATGACAGAGATGGCAGCAAGGAGCTGTATCAGTGCAGTGAGATGAGAGAGGTGGCAGGTGAGATCAGTATCGGTGCAGTGAGATGAGAGAGATAGCATGAGGGATCAGTATCAGTGCAGTGAACTGAGAGAGGTGGCAGGAGGGATCAGTATCAGTGCAGTAAGATGAGAGAGGTGGCAGGAGGGATCAGTATCAGTGCAGTGAGATGAGACAGGTGGCAGGAGGGATCAGTATCAGTGCAGTGAGATGAGAGAGGTGGCAGGAGGGATCAGTATCAGTGCAGTGAAATGAGACAGGTGGCAGGAGGGATCAGTATCAGTGCAGTGAGATTAGAGGTGGCCAGAGGGATCAGTATCAGTGCAGTGAGATGAGAGAGGTGGTAGGAGGGATTAGTATCAGTGCAATGAGATGAGACAGGTGGCAGGAAGGATCAGTATCAGTGCAGTGAGATGAGAAAGGTGGCAGGAGGGGCTCACTATCAGTGCAGTGAGATGAGAGATGTGGCAGGAGGGATCAATATCAGTGCAGTGAGATGGGAGAGGTGGCAGGAGGGATAAGTATCAGTGCAGTGAGTTGAGAGAGGTGGCAGGAGGGATCAGTATCAGTGCAGTGAGATGAAAGAGGTGGCAAAAGGGATCAGTATCAGTGCAGTGAGATGAGAGACGTGGCAGGAGGGATCAGTATCAGTTCAGTGAGATGAGAAAGATGGCAGAAGGGATCAGTATTAGTGCAGTGATATGACAGAGATGGCAGCAAGGAGCGGTATCAGTGCAGTGAGATGAGAGAGGTGGCAGGTGAGATCAGTATCAGTGGAGTGAGATGAGAGAGGTGGCAGGTGAGATCAGTATCAGTGCAGTGAGATGAGACAGGTGGCAGAAGGGCTCAGTATCAGTGCAGTGAGATGGGAGAGGTGGCAAGAGGGATAAGTATCAGTGCAGTGAGATGAAAGGAGGCAGGAGGGATCAGCATCAGTGCAGTGAGATGAGGCAGGTGGCAGGAGGGATCAGTATCAGTGCAGTGAGTTGAGAGAGGTGGCAGAAGGGATCAGTATCAGTGCAGTGAGATGAGAGAGGTGGCAGGAGGGATCAGTATCAGTGCACTAAGATGAGACAGGTGGCAGGAGGGATCAGTATCAGTGCACTGAGATGAGACAGGTGGCAGGAGGGATCAGTATCAGTGCAGTAAGATGAGAGAGGTAGCATGAGGGATCAGTATCAGTGCAGTGAGATGAGAAATGGCAGGAGGTATCAGCATCAGTGCAGTGAGATGAGACAGGTGGCAGGAAGGATCAGTATCAGTGCAGTGAGATGAGATAGGTGGCAGGAGGGATCAGTATCAGTGCAGTGAGATTAGAGGTGGCCGGAGGGATCAGTATCAGTGCAATGAGATGAGAGAGGTGGCAGGAGGGATTAGTATCAGTGCAGAGAGATGAGACAGGTGGCAGGAGGGATCAGTATCAGTGCAGTGAGATGAGAGAGGTGGCATGTGAGATCAGTATCAGTGAAGTGAGATGAGAGAGGTGGCAGGAGGGATTAGTATCAGTGCAGTGAGATGAGAGAGGTGGCAGGAGGGGCTCAGTATCAGTGCAGTGAGATGAGATGAGAGGGGTGGCAGGAGGGATCAGTATCAGTGCAGTGAGATGGGAGAGGTGGCAGGAGGGATAAGTATCAGTGCAGTGAAATGAGAGGAGGCAGCAGGGATCAGCATCAGTGCAGTGAGATGAGACAAGTGGCAGGAGGGATCAGTATCAGTGCAGTGAGATTAGAGGTGGCCAGAGGGATCAGTATCAGTGCAGTGAAATGAGAGAGGTGGTAGGAGGGATTAGTATCAGTGCAATGAGATGAGACAGGTGGCAGGAAGGATCAGTATCAGTGCAGTGAGATGAGAAAGGTGGCAGGAGGGGCTCACTATCAGTGCAGTGAGATGAGAGATGTGGCAGGAGGGATCAGTATCAGTGCAGTGAGATGGGAGAGGTGGCAGGAGGGATAAGTATCAGTGCAGTGAGTTGAGAGAGGTGGCAGGAGGGATCAGTATCAGTGCAGTGAGATGAAAGAGGTGGCAGAAGGGATCAGTATCAGTGCAGTGAGATGAGAGACGTGGCAGGAGGGATCAGTATCAGTTCAGTGAGATGAGAAAGATGGCAGAAGGGATCAGTATTAGTGCAGTGAGATGACAGAGATGGCAGCAAGGAGCGGTATCAGTGCAGTGAGATGAGAGAGGTGGCAGGTGAGATCAGTATCAGTGCAGTGAGATGAGAGAGGTGGCAGGTGAGATCAGTATCAGCGCAGTGAGATGAGACAGGTGGCAGAAGGGCTCAGTATCAGTGCAGTGAGATGGGAGAGGTGGCAGGAGGGATAAGTATCAGTGCAGTGAGATGAAAGGAGGCAGGAGGGATCAGCATCAGTGCAGTGAGATGAGGCAGGTGGCAGAAGGGATCAGTATCAGTGCAGTGAGTTGAGAGAGGTGGCAGAAGGGGTCAGTATCAGTGCAGTGAGATGAGAGAGGTGGCAGGAGGGATCAGTATCAGTGCACTGAGATGAGACAGGTGGCAGGAGGGATCAGTATCAGTGCACTGAGATGAGACAGGTGGCAGGAGGGATCAGTATCAGTGCAGTAAGATGAGAGAGGTAGCATGAGGGATCAGTATCAGTGCAGAGAGATGAAAAATGGCAGGAGGTATCAGCATCAGTGCAGTGAGATGAGACAGGTGGCAGGAAGGATCAGTATCAGTGCAGTGAGATGAGATAGGTGGCAGGAGGGATCAGTATCAGTGCAGTGAGATTAGAGGTGGCCGGAGGGATCAGTATCAGTGCAATGAGATGAGAGAGGTGGCAGGAGGGATTAGTATCAGTGCAGAGAGATGAGACAGGTGGCAGGAGGGATCAGTATCAGTGCAATGAGATGAGAGAGGTGGCATGTGAGATCAGTATCAGTGAAGTGAGATGAGAGAGGTGGCAGGAGGGATTCGTATCAGTGCAGTGAGATGAGAGAGGTGGCAGGAGGGGCTCAGTATCAGTGCAGTGAGATGAGATGAGAGGGGTGGCAGGAGGGATCAGTATCAGTGCAGTGAGATGGGAGAGGTGGCAGGAGGGATAAGTATCAGTGCACTGAGATGAGACAGGTGGCAGAAGGGATCAGTATCAGTGCAGTAAGATGAGAGAGGTAGCATGAGGGATCAGTATCAGTGCAGTAAAATGTGAGAGGTGGCAGGAGGGATCAGTATCAGTGCAGTGAGATGAGACAGGTGGCAGAAGGGATCAGTATCAGTGCACTGAGATGAGACAGGTGGCAGAAGGGATCAGTATCAGTGCAGTAAGATGAGAGAGGTAGCATGAGGGATCAGTATCAGTGCAGTGAAATGAGAGAGGTGGCAGGAAGGATCAGTATCAGTGCAGTGAGATTAGAGGTGTCTGGAGGGATCAGTATCAGTTCAGTGAGATGAGAGAGGTGGCAGGAGGGATGAGTATCAGTGCAGTGAGATGAGACAGGTGGCAGGAGGGATCAGTATCAGTGCAGTGAGATGAGAGAGGTGGCAGGAGGGGCTCAGAATCAGTGCAGTGAGATGAGAGCTGGCAGGAGGGATCAGTATCAGTGCAGTGAGATAAGAGGAAGCAGGAGGGATGAGCATCGGTGCAGTGAGATGAGACAGGTGGCAGGAGGGATCAGTATCAGTGCACTGAGATGAGACAGGTGGCAGGAGGGATCAGTATCAGTGCAGTGAGATGAGAAATGGCAGGAGGTATCAGCATCAGTGCAGTGAGATGAGAGAGGTGGCAGGAAAGATCAGTATCAGTGCAGTGAGATGAGATAGGTGGCAGGAGGGATCAGTATCAGTGCAGTGAGATTAGAGGTGGCCGGAGGGATCAGTATCAGTGCAATGAGATGAGAGAGGTGGCAGGAGGGATTAGTATCAGTGCAGTAAGATGAGACAGGTGGCGGGAGGGATCAGTATCAGTGCAGTGAGATGAGAGAGGTGGCATGTGAGATCAGTATCAGTGAAGTGAGATGAGAGAGGTGGCAGGAGGGATCAGTATCAGTGCAGTGAGATGAGAGAGGTGGCAGGAGGGGCTCAGTATCAGTGCAGTGAGATGAGAGGGGTGGCAGGAGGGATCAGTATCAGTGCAGTGAGATGGGAGAGGTGGCAGGAGGGATAAGTATCAGTGCAGTGAAATGAGAGGAGGCAGGAGGGATCAGTATCAGTGCAGTGAGATGAGACAGGTGGCAGGAGGGATCAGTATCAGTGCAGTGAGATGAGAGAGGTGGCAGGAGGGATCAGTATCAGTGCAGTGAGATGAGACAGGTGGCAGGAGGGATCAGTATCAGTGCACTGAGATGAGACAGGTGGCAGAAGGGATCAGTATCAGTGCAGTAAGATGAGAGATGTAGCATGAGGGATCAGTATCAGTGCAGTGAAATGTGAGAGGTGACAGGAGGGATCAGTATCAGTGCAGTGAGATAAGAAATGGCAGGAGGTATCAGCATCAGTGCAGTGAGATGAGACAGGTGGCAGGAGGGATCAGTATCAGTGCACTGAGATGAGACAGGTGGCAGAAGGGATCAGTATCAGTGCAGTAAGATGAGAGAGGTAGCATGAGGGATCAGTATCAGTGCAGTGAAATGAGAGAGGTAGCAGGAAGGATCAGTATCAGTGCAGTGAGATTAGAGGTGCCTGGAGGGATCAGTATCAGTTCAGTGAGATGAGAGAGGTGGCAGGAGGGATGAGTATCAGTGCAGTGAGATGAGACAGGTGGCAGGAGGGATCAGTATCAGTGCAGTGAGATGAGAGAGGTGGCAGGAGGGGCTCAGAATCAGTGCAGTGAGATGAGAGCTGGCAGGAGGGATCAGTATCAGTGCAGTGAGATAAGAGGAAGCAGGAGGGATGAGCATCGGTGCAGTGAGATGAGAGAGGTGGCAGGAGTGATCAGTATCAGTGCAGTGAGTTGAGAGAGGTGGCGAAAGGAATCAGTATCAGTGCAGTGAGATGAGAGAGGTGGCAGGAGGGATCAGTACCAGTGCAGTGAGATGAGACAGGTGGCAGGAGGGATTAGTATCAGTGCACTGAGATGAGAGAGGTGGCAGGAGGGATCAGTATCAGTGCAGTAAGATGAGAGAGGTGACAGGAGGGATCAGTATCAGTGCAGTGAGATGGGAGAGGTGGCAGGAGGGATAAGTATCAGTGCAGTGAGATAAGAGGAGGAAGGAAGGATCAGCATCAGTGCAGTGAGATGAGACAGGTGGCCGGAGTGATCAGTATCAGTGCAGTGAGTTGAGAGAGGTGGCGGAAGGGATCAGTATCAGTGCAGTGAGATGAGACAGGTGGCAGGAGAGATCAGTATCAGTGCACTGAGATGAGACAGGTGGCAGGAGGGATCAGTATCAGTGCAGTAAGATGAGAGAGGTAGCATGAGGGATCAGTATCAGTGCAGTGAAATGAGAGGTGACAGTAGGGATCAGTATCAGTGCAGTGAGATGAGAAATGGCAGGAGGTATCAGCATCAGTGCAGTGAGATGAGAGAGGTGGCAGGAGGGATGAGTATCAGTGCAGTGAGATGAGACAGGTGGCAGGAGGTATCAGCATCAGTGCAGTGAGATGAGAGAGGCGGCAGGAGGGATGAGTATCAGTGCAGTGAGATGAGAGAGGTGGCAGGAGGGATGAGTATCAGTGCAGTGAAATGTGAGAGGTGGCAGGAGGGATTAGTATCAGTGCAGTGAGATGAGAGAGGTGGCAGGAGGGGCTCAGTATCAGTGCAGTGAGATGAGATGAGAGGGGTGGCAGGAGGGATCAGTATCAGTGCAGTGAGATGGGAGAGGTGGCAGGAGGGATAAGTATCAGTGCAGTGAAATGAGAGGAGGCAGCAGGGATCAGCATCAGTGCAGTGAGATGAGACAAGTGGCAGGAGGGATCAGTATCAGTGCAGTGAGATTAGAGGTGGCCAGAGGGATCAGTATCAGTGCAGTGAAATGAGAGAGGTGGTAGGAGGGATTAGTATCAGTGCAATGAGATGAGACAGGTGGCAGGAAGGATCAGTATCAGTGCAGTGAGATGAGAAAGGTGGCAGGAGGGGCTCACTATCAGTGCAGTGAGATGAGAGATGTGGCAGGAGGGATCAGTATCAGTGCAGTGAGATGGGAGAGGTGGCAGGAGGGATAAGTATCAGTGCAGTGAGTTGAGAGAGGTGGCAGGAGGGATCAGTATCAGTGCAGTGAGATGAAAGAGGTGGCAGAAGGGATCAGTATCAGTGCAGTGAGATGAGAGACGTGGCAGGAGGGATCAGTATCAGTTCAGTGAGATGAGAAAGATGGCAGAAGGGATCAGTATTAGTGCAGTGAGATGACAGAGATGGCAGCAAGGAGCGGTATCAGTGCAGTGAGATGAGAGAGGTGGCAGGTGAGATCAGTATCAGTGCAGTGAGATGAGAGAGGTGGCAGGTGAGATCAGTATCAGCGCAGTGAGATGAGACAGGTGGCAGAAGGGCTCAGTATCAGTGCAGTGAGATGGGAGAGGTGGCAGGAGGGATAAGTATCAGTGCAGTGAGATGAAAGGAGGCAGGAGGGATCAGCATCAGTGCAGTGAGATGAGGCAGGTGGCAGGAGGGATCAGTATCAGTGCAGTGAGTTGAGAGAGGTGGCAGAAGGGGTCAGTATCAGTGCAGTGAGATGAGAGAGGTGGCAGGAGGGATCAGTATCAGTGCACTGAGATGAGACAGGTGGCAGGAGGGATCAGTATCAGTGCACTGAGATGAGACAGGTGGCAGGAGGGATCAGTATCAGTGCAGTAAGATGAGAGAGGTAGCATGAGGGATCAGTATCAGTGCAGAGAGATGAAAAATGGCAGGAGGTATCAGCATCAGTGCAGTGAGATGAGACAGGTGGCAGGAAGGATCAGTATCAGTGCAGTGAGATGAGATAGGTGGCAGGAGGGATCAGTATCAGTGCAGTGAGATTAGAGGTGGCCGGAGGGATCAGTATCAGTGCAATGAGATGAGAGAGGTGGCAGGAGGGATTAGTATCAGTGCAGAGAGATGAGACAGGTGGCAGGAGGGATCAGTATCAGTGCAATGAGATGAGAGAGGTGGCATGTGAGATCAGTATCAGTGAAGTGAGATGAGAGAGGTGGCAGGAGGGATTAGTATCAGTGCAGTGAGATGAGAGAGGTGGCAGGAGGGGCTCAGTATCAGTGCAGTGAGATGAGATGAGAGGGGTGGCAGGAGGGATCAGTATCAGTGCAGTGAGATGGGAGAGGTGGCAGGAGGGATAAGTATCAGTGCACTGAGATGAGACAGGTGGCAGAAGGGATCAGTATCAGTGCAGTAAGATGAGAGAGGTAGCATGAGGGATCAGTATCAGTGCAGTGAAATGTGAGAGGTGGCAGGAGGGATCAGTATCAGTGCAGTGAGATGAGACAGGTGGCAGAAGGGATCAGTATCAGTGCACTGAGATGAGACAGGTGGCAGAAGGGATCAGTATCAGTGCAGTAAGATGAGAGAGGTAGCATGAGGGATCAGTATCAGTGCAGTGAAATGAGAGAGGTGGCAGGAAGGATCAGTATCAGTGCAGTGAGATTAGAGGTGTCTGGAGGGATCAGTATCAGTTCAGTGAGATGAGAGAGGTGGCAGGAGGGATGAGTATCAGTGCAGTGAGATGAGACAGGTGGCAGGAGGGATCAGTATCAGTGCAGTGAGATGAGAGAGGTGGCAGGAGGGGCTCAGAATCAGTGCAGTGAGATGAGAGCTGGCAGGAGGGATCAGTATCAGTGCAGTGAGATAAGAGGAAGCAGGAGGGATGAGCATCGGTGCAGTGAGATGAGACAGGTGGCAGGAGGGATCAGTATCAGTGCACTGAGATGAGACAGGTGGCAGGAGGGATCAGTATCAGTGCAGTGAGATGAGAAATGGCAGGAGGTATCAGCATCAGTGCAGTGAGATGAGAGAGGTGGCAGGAAAGATCAGTATCAGTGCAGTGAGATGAGATAGGTGGCAGGAGGGATCAGTATCAGTGCAGTGAGATTAGAGGTGGCCGGAGGGATCAGTATCAGTGCAATGAGATGAGAGAGGTGGCAGGAGGGATTAGTATCAGTGCAGTAAGATGAGACAGGTGGCGGGAGGGATCAGTATCAGTGCAGTGAGATGAGAGAGGTGGCATGTGAGATCAGTATCAGTGAAGTGAGATGAGAGAGGTGGCAGGAGGGATCAGTATCAGTGCAGTGAGATGAGAGAGGTGGCAGGAGGGGCTCAGTATCAGTGCAGTGAGATGAGAGGGGTGGCAGGAGGGATCAGTATCAGTGCAGTGAGATGGGAGAGGTGGCAGGAGGGATAAGTATCAGTGCAGTGAAATGAGAGGAGGCAGGAGGGATCAGTATCAGTGCAGTGAGATGAGACAGGTGGCAGGAGGGATCAGTATCAGTGCAGTGAGATGAGAGAGGTGGCAGGAGGGATCAGTATCAGTGCAGTGAGATGAGACAGGTGGCAGGAGGGATCAGTATCAGTGCACTGAGATGAGACAGGTGGCAGAAGGGATCAGTATCAGTGCAGTAAGATGAGAGAGGTAGCATGAGGGATCAGTATCAGTGCAGTGAAATGTGAGAGGTGACAGGAGGGATCAGTATCAGTGCAGTGAGATAAGAAATGGCAGGAGGTATCAGCATCAGTGCAGTGAGATGAGACAGGTGGCAGGAGGGATCAGTATCAGTGCACTGAGATGAGACAGGTGGCAGAAGGGATCAGTATCAGTGCAGTAAGATGAGAGAGGTAGCATGAGGGATCAGTATCAGTGCAGTGAAATGAGAGAGGTAGCAGGAAGGATCAGTATCAGTGCAGTGAGATTAGAGGTGCCTGGAGGGATCAGTATCAGTTCAGTGAGATGAGAGAGGTGGCAGGAGGGATGAGTATCAGTGCAGTGAGATGAGACAGGTGGCAGGAGGGATCAGTATCAGTGCAGTGAGATGAGAGAGGTGGCAGGAGGGGCTCAGAATCAGTGCAGTGAGATGAGAGCTGGCAGGAGAGATCAGTATCAGTGCAGTGAGATAAGAGGAAGCAGGAGGGATGAGCATCGGTGCAGTGAGATGAGAGAGGTGGCAGGAGTGATCAGTATCAGTGCAGTGAGTTGAGAGAGGTGGCGAAAGGAATCAGTATCAGTGCAGTGAGATGAGAGAGGTGGCAGGAGGGATCAGTACCAGTGCAGTGAGATGAGACAGGTGGCAGGAGGGATTAGTATCAGTGCACTGAGATGAGAGAGGTGGCAGGAGGGATCAGTATCAGTGCAGTAAGATGAGAGAGGTGACAGGAGGGATCAGTATCAGTGCAGTGAGATGGGAGAGGTGGCAGGAGGGATAAGTATCAGTGCAGTGAGATAAGAGGAGGAAGGAAGGATCAGCATCAGTGCAGTGAGATGAGACAGGTGGCCGGAGTGATCAGTATCAGTGCAGTGAGTTGAGAGAGGTGGCGGAAGGGATCAGTATCAGTGCAGTGAGATGAGACAGGTGGCAGGAGAGATCAGTATCAGTGCACTGAGATGAGACAGGTGGCAGGAGGGATCAGTATCAGTGCAGTAAGATGAGAGAGGTAGCATGAGGGATCAGTATCAGTGCAGTGAAATGAGAGGTGACAGTAGGGATCAGTATCAGTGCAGTGAGATGAGAAATGGCAGGAGGTATCAGCATCAGTGCAGTGAGATGAGAGAGGTGGCAGGAGGGATGAGTATCAGTGCAGTGAGATGAGACAGGTGGCAGGAGGTATCAGCATCAGTGCAGTGAGATGAGAGAGGCGGCAGGAGGGATGAGTATCAGTGCAGTGAGATGAGAGAGGTGGCAGGAGGGATGAGTATCAGTGCAGTGAGATGAGACAGGTGGCAGGAAGGATGAGTATCAGTGCAGTAAGATGAGACAGGTGGCATGTGAGATCAGTATCTGTGCAGTAAGATGAGACAGGTGGCATGTGAGATCAGTATCAGTGCAGTGAGATGAGAGAGGTAGCATGAGGGATCAGTATCAGTGCAGTGAAATGAGAGAGGTAGCAGGAAGGATCAGTATCAGTGCAGTGAGATTAGAGGTGCCTGGAGGGATCAGTATCAGTTCAGTGAGATGAGAGAGGTGGCAGGAGGGATGAGTATCAGTGCAGTGAGATGAGACAGGTGGCAGGAGGGATCAGTATCAGTGCAGTGAGATGAGAGAGGTGGCAGGAGGGGCTCAGAATCAGTGCAGTGAGATGAGAGCTGGCAGGAGGGATCAGTATCAGTGCAGTGAGATAAGAGGAAGCAGGAGGGATGAGCATCTGTGCAGTGAGATGAGAGAGGTGGCAGGAGTGATCAGTATCAGTGCAGTGAGTTGAGAGAGGTGGCGAAAGGAATCAGTATCAGTGCAGTGAGATGAGAGAGGTGGCAGGAGGGATCAGTACCAGTGCAGTGAGATGAGACAGGTGGCAGGAGGGATTAGTATCAGTGCACTGAGATGAGAGAGGTGGCAGGAGGGATCAGTATCAGTGCAGTAAGATGAGAGAGGTGACAGGAGGGATCAGTATCAGTGCAGTGAGATGGGAGAGGTGGCAGGAGGGATAAGTATCAGTGCAGTGAGATAAGAGGAGGAAGGAAGGATCAGCATCAGTGCAGTGAGATGAGACAGGTGGCCGGAGTGATCAGTATCAGTGCAGTGAGTTGAGAGAGGTGGCGGAAGGGATCAGTATCAGTGCAGTGAGATGAGACAGGTGGCAGGAGAGATCATCAGTATCAGTGCACGGAGATGAGACAGGTGGCAGGAGGGATCAGTATCAGTGCAGTAAGATGAGAGAGGTAGCATGAGGGATCAGTATCAGTGCAGTGAAATGAGAGGTGACAGTAGGGATCAGTATCAGTGCAGTGAGATGAGAGAGGTGGCAGGAGGGATGAGTATCAGTGCAGTGAGATGAGACAGGTGGCAGGAGGGATGAGTATCAGTGCAGTGAGATGAGACAGGTGGCAGGAGGGATGAGTATCAGTGCAGTAAGATGAGACAGGTGGCATGTGAGATCAGTATCTGTGCAGTAAGATGAGACAGGTGGCATGTGAGATCAGTATCAGTGCAGTGAGATGAGAGAGGCGGCAGGAGGGATCAGCATCAGTGCAGTGAGATGAGAGAGGCGGCAGGAGGGATGAGTATCAGTGCAGTGAGATGAGACAGGTGGCAGGAGGGATGAGTATCAGTGCAGTAAGATGAGACAGGTGGCATGTGAGATCAGTATCAGTGCAGTGAGATGAGACAGGTGGCACGTGAGATCAGTATCAGTGCAGTAAGATGAGACAGGTGGCATGTGAGATCAGTATCAGTGCAGTGAGATGAGAGAGGCGGCAGGAGGGATCAGCATCAGTGCAGTGAGATGAGAGAGGAGGCAGGAGGGATGAGTATCACTGCAGTGAGATGAGAGGTGGCAGGAGGGATGAGTATCAGTGCAGTGAGATGAGACAGGTGGCAGGAGCGATGAGTATCAGTGCAGTAAGATGAGACAGGTGGCATGTGAGATCAGTATCAGTGCAGTAAGATGAGACAGGTGGCATGTGAGATCAGTATCAGTGCAGTGAGATGAGAGGGGTGGCAGGAGGGATCAGCATCAGTGCAGTGAGATGAGAGAGGCGGCAGGAGGGATGAGTATCAGTGCAGTGAGATGAGAGAGGTGGCAGGAGGGATGAGTATCAGTGCAGTGAGATGAGACAGGTGGCAGGAGGGATGAGTATCAGTGCAGTAAGATGAGACAGGTGGCATGTGAGATCAGTATCAGTGCAGTAAGATGAGACAGGTGGCATGTGAGATCAGTATCAGTGCAGTGAGATGAGAGAGGCGGCAGGAGGGATCAGCATCAGTGCAGTGAGATGAGAGAGGCGGCAGGAGGGATGAGTATCAGTGCAGTGAGATGAGACAGGTGGCAGGAGGGATGAGTATCAGTGCAGTAAGATGAGACAGGTGGCATGTGAGATCAGTATCAGTGCAGTGAGATGAGACAGGTGGCACGTGAGATCAGTATCAGTGCAGTAAGATGAGACAGGTGGCATGTGAGATCAGTATCAGTGCAGTGAGATGAGAGAGGCGGCAGGAGGGATCAGTATCAGTGCAGTAAGATGAGACAGGTGGCATGTGAGATCAGTATCAGTGCAGTAAGATGAGACAGGTGGCATGTGAGATCAGTATCAGTGCAGTGAGATGAGAGAGGCGGCAGGAGGGATCAGCATCAGTGCAGTGAGATGAGAGAGGCGGCAGGAGGGATGAGTATCAGTGCAGTGAGATGAGACAGGTGGCAGGAGGGATGAGTATCAGTGCAGTAAGATGAGACAGGTGGCATGTGAGATCAGTATCAGTGCAGTGAGATGAGACAGGTGGCACGTGAGATCAGTATCAGTGCAGTAAGATGAGACAGGTGGCATGTGAGATCAGTATCAGTGCAGTGAGATGAGAGAGGCGGCAGGAGGGATCAGTATCAGTGCATTGAGATGAGAAGTTTAATATTTTATCAAATGTCTTTAGACATCTCATTACTGATCACATTACTAGCACAGCTAGCTTTGTATTGCTTAATGTGAAGCATAATTCGGGTACCACATCCGTCTGTGGCTCACCCACTTGATCAGAGGAAAAAGCCCCTTAGCTACGCCACTGATCAAATCTGACATATGTATTGAAAATGTCTTATAAGGTATGGTGATGAATTATTATTAGTACATTAAACAAACAGCACTTTGTAAATTACAGTGGTGTGAAAAACTATTTGCCCCCTTCCTGATTTCTTATTCTTTTGCATGTTTGTCACACTTAAATGTTTCTGCTCATCAAAAAACGTTAACTATTAGTCAAAGATAACATAATTGAACACAGAATGCAGTTGTAAATTATGGTTTTTATTATTTAGTGAGAAAAATAACTCAAAACCTATATGGCCCTGTGTGAAAAAGAAATTGCCCCCTGAACCTAATAACTGGTTGGGCCACCCTTAGCAGCAATAACTGCAATCAAGCGTTTGCGATAACTTGCAACAAGTCTTTTACAGCGCTCTGGAGGAATTTTGGCCCACTCATCTTTGCAGAATTGTTGTAATTCAGCTTTATTTGAGGGTTTTCTAGCATGAACCGCCTTTTTAAGGTCATGCCACAACATCTCAATAGGATTCAGGTCAGGACTTTGACTAGGCCACTCCAAAGTCTTCATTTTGTTTTTCTTCAGCCATTCAGAGGTGGATTTGCTGGTGTGTTTTGGGTCATTGTCCTTCTGCAGCACCCAAGATCGCTTCAGCTTGAGTTGTCAAACAGATGGCCGGACATTCTCCTTCAGGATTTTTTGGTAGACAGTAGAATTCATGGTTCCATCTATCACAGCAAGCCTTCCAGGTCCTGAAGCAGCAAAACAACCCCAGACCATCACATTACCACCACCATATTTTACAGTTGGTATGATGTTCTTTTGCTGAAATGCTGTGTTACTTCTATGCCAGATGTAATGGGACACGCACCTTCCAAAAAGTTCAACTTTTCTCTCGTCGGTCCACAAGGTATTTTCCCAAAAGTCTTGCCAATCATTGAGATGTTTTTTTTTAGCAAAATTGAGACGAACCTTAATGTTCTTTTTGCTTAAAAGTGGTTTGCGCCTTGGATATCTGCCATGCAGACCGTTTTTGCCCAGTCTCTTTCTTATGGTGGAGTCATGAACAATGACCTTAATTGAGGCAAGTGAGGCCTGCAGTTCTTTAGATGTTGTCCTGGGGTCTTTGGTGGCCTCTCGGATGAGTTTTCTCTGCGCTCTTGGGGTAATTTTGGTCGGCCAGCGTCTCCTGGGAAGGTTCATCACTGTTCCATGTTTTTGCCATTTGTGGATAATGGCTCTTACTGTGGTTCGCTGGAGTCCCAAAGCTTTAGAAATGGCTTTATAACCTTTACCAGACTGATAGATCTCAATTACAGTACTTTGTTCTCATTTGTTCCTGAATTTCTTTGGATCTTGACATGATGTCTAGCTTTTGAGGTGCTTTTGGTCTACTTCTCTGTGTCAGATTGCTCCTATTTAAGTGATTTCTTGATTGAAACAGGTGTGGCAGTAATTAGGCCTGGGGGTGACTACAGAAATTGAACTCAGGTGTGATAAACCACAGTTAAGTTATTTTTTAACAAGGGGGGCAATCACTTTTTCACACAGGGCCATGTAGATTTGGAGTTTTCTTTCCTCACTAAATAATAAAAACCATCATTTAAAACTGCATTGTGTGTTCAATTATGTTATCTTTAAATAATAGTTAACGGTTTTTGATGAGCAGAAACATTTAGGCAGGGAACACACTTGACTTTCAGTTTTCCGCGCGCGCTTTTCTGCATACTTTTTCTGCACACTAAGTGTGTTTCCATGCAGGAAAACGCGCGCGTTTTTTCACAGCAGCTGATGTAATTGATACAGAAAACTGCCAAAATCTGCAGAATCAGGATGCAGAATGTCAGTTTTTTTTCTGCGCGCGAACAACACAGCAAGTGTGTACTAGCACATTGATTAACATGGGTTCTCAGTTTTTCTGTGCAGAAAACGCGTACGAAAACAGTCAAGTGTGTTCCCTGCCTTAAGTGTGACAAACATGCAAAAGAATAAGAAATCAGGAAGGGGGCAAATAGTTTTTCACACCACTGTAGATAAAATGATAGTCCAATTTTACTTACCGTATGTATTTGCTCCCTCTGGTGGTCACATGCTACAATTTATACAGACTATCTAGCTTCAGTTTATGAAATATAACCAGGTCATGTAATGCCTTAAGGAGGCTCCATCTTGCCTGTAGAAGATTTGGACGTTCACTCCAGAACTGTCATTTGATGCAGTATAATTGCAAATGCTACCTGTTCATCACAGCTCTTGCAATGCTTACCAGCATAAGCATTAGATTTTTATTATGATATGTGGCATGATTAAACTAAAAAGCCTAGCCAATATTTAGTTATGTTCCAAGTAGGTTAGAATTTCATACAGGTTTTTACTGCCGTCTGCATCCCTATTCATGACATTTCCCATCACATCCTGTCATTTCATTAATGGAAGCAGAGGAAAATTAGCCTAATTTACTAAAGCACTTCCAGTAACCCAAGGATCATATTATTAGTTAGTGTAGCTGCATGGTAAAAGCTTACATACATCCTGGACTGCGTGCGCCTGAATGAAACTGCTTATACGACTACTATGTTCCTAGCTTTCCATCAGCCCTAAATTATATTTCCATACAAAGGGCTGGATAGTGTCATGGTTAAGGGCTCTGCCTCTGACACAGGAAATGTGGGTTAAAGCTCAGCTGAAGTGAGAGGGGATATGGACACTGCCATATTTATTTCCTTTTAAGCAATACCAGTTGCCTGTCTGTCCTGCTGATCATCTGCCTCCAATACTTTTAGCCATGGACCCTGAACAAGTATGCAGCAAATCAGCTGTTTCTGACAATGTCAGATCTGACAACGTTTGCTGCATGCTTGTTTCTGGTCTGATTCAGTCAATACTCCAGCCAAATAGATCAGCAGGACTGCCAGACAACTAGTATTGTTTAACAGGAAATAAATAGGACAGGGAGGTACGTCCTGGGTCGTGGCTTACCTTCCCATTGGAGGAAGCTCACGAAGGCGGGCAGCGGTGGGGAAGCGCTGACTAATTGACATGCTGCAGGTAAATACAAGGCTAGTGACAAGGAGATTGTCGCTAGCCTAGCCCTTTTTACAGGGGAGCACAGCAGATTCCTGTGGGGACTAGAAGCAGCAATAGCGAGACACAGAGCATGTGATTATGCACAGGACATGCCTCTGTGTTCTCTTATGATTCAAAATACCCACCTCTTTAAAGGGTACCTAAACTGAGAGCTATACGGATGTTTCCTTTTAAACAATGCTGGTTGCCTGGCAGTCCTGCTGATCTGCAGTAGTGGCCGAATCACACACCTGAAACAAGCATGCAGCTAATCCAGTCAGAGCACCTAATCTGCATGCTTGTTGAGGGGCTGTGGCTGAAAGTATTAGAGACACAGGATCAGCAGGAGAGTCAGGCAACTGGTATTATTTTGAAAGGAAAAATCCACATCCTTCTCAGTTTAGGTTCCCTTTAACCACTTGAGGACCCACCCTTTATCCCCCCTTAAGGACCAGCGCTGTCTTAGCTGATCTGTGCTGGGTGGGCTCTGCAGCCCCCAGCACAGATCAGAGTGCAGGCAGAGCGACCAGATCGCCCCCCTTTTTTCCCCACTAGGGGGATGATGTGCTGGGGGGGTCTGATCGCTCCTGCCTGCCGGGTGTTGCGGGGGGGGGGGGCACCTCAAAGCCCCCCTACGCGGCGAAATCCTCCCCCTCCCTCTCCTACCTGGCCCCCCCCCCTGGAGATCCGGGCTGCACAGGACGCTATCCGTCCTGTGCAGCCAGTGACAGGAGACATCCTGTCACATGGCGGCGATCCCCGGCCGCTGATTGGCCGGGGATCGCCGATCTGCCTTACGGCGCTGCTGCGCAGCAGCGCCGTACAATGTAAACAAAGCGGATTATTTCCGCTTGTGTTTACATTTAGCCTGCGAGCCGCCATCGGCGGCCCGCAGGCTATTCACGGAGCCCCCCGCCGTGAATTGACAGGAAGCAGCCGCTCGCACGAGCGGCTGCTTCCTGATTAATCAGCCTGCAGCTGGTGACGCAATACTGCGTCGCTGGTCCTGCAGCTGCCGACGCACGGTATAAGCGTGCGCGGTCGGCAAGTGGTTAAAGGGACTCCGAGCAGTACAGTAACTATGGAAAGATGCATATCATTTTGAAGCTCTTTTTCTCCTCTCTCCATTGATATATAAACCGCTACCCTACACCTTTTAGTTTTCGCTATTTTCGCGACCTCAACAATTTCGATCGCAAAAATAGCGAAAACTAAAAGGCGTAGGGTGGCGGTTTATATATTATTGAAAAGAGGAGAAAAAAAGCTTCAAAATGACATGCATCTTTCCATACTTTCTGCACTTTTTGCAGTCCAGCATTGTATTACACAGAACGACTTTTCCCCAGTGTCGGCAGCTCCATTCAGCACAATGCAATGAAATACAAGGAACCCAGGGGGATATAATTACAAACATCATGCTGGTAAGTGTGAGGATATAATTAATTAGTTGTGGGTATGCTTAAAGGCATACCCACAGACACTGCTCGGAGTCCCTTTAAGTACAGCTCAGCTGATACAGAAGTGACCATAAAGTTGAATCCATTAAAAATGCATTATCACCAAAAAAGTTGGAATGTTCCCTTCATAAATAATCACCATACAATATCATTATTGGAAGGGAGCACTATTCCACATTTAGGGCATGTTTCCACTACATGCAGATTCTGCATGCAGAAAACTGACTCCAATGAATGTCTATGGGCCTGTTTCCACTGAACGCGATTTTTCTGATGCAGATTTCCCATAGGCATTCATTGGAGTCAGTTTTCTGCATGCAGAATCTGCGTGTAGTGGAAACAGGCCCTCATAAAGATAAGTCTCTATTAGTGATGACCTCCGAATGGATTCCAAATTGATTTCTACTCAAAATGATTCGGAATCCAATCGCTAATTAGTGCACCTGAGCGGGCTGTTGTGGAGGAGTTAATTTATCCAGGGTTCCTTCTTCTTTAATCCGTGTCACGTCGCGTTCCAAGTCACGTCACGTGATTAACACACTTCCTCTTTCAACCTGGAAATCTATCAGGAGTGCTGGATTTTTCTCATCAATTTTTATGAAAATTGAATAGTGTGTGGTAGATTGTCAATTTCCTTATACTGCCAAGCAATTTTCTCAGAGTTTTCAATCATTTTGTTCATAATTGGGTAAAATTTGACCACACGTGTTGGATACATTGGTCAGATTGTTTTAAATGTTAGTCAGAAAAATTGATTGCAATTCTTGAATTGAGAAGACATTTAAAAAATTGTATGATTTGTAGCCACCTTTAGGGGTTGTTCACACCTAGGGCGTTTTGCAGTTTTTTTGAGCGCCGGCATTAAAAAAAACAAAACGCCCTAAAATCACTTGTGCAATGAATCCTTATGGGATAGTTCATATCAGCACGTTTCGTCTGCTTTCTGCTCAGCAAAGCGCTGCATGGACCATATTTAGGGTGTTTTTGCTACAATGGAAGGTATAGGAAAAGCGTAAACCGCTCATCAAATCGCTTTATGTGGCGATTGTGTTCAAGCTTCAAAAATAAATACATTGCATTTATTATTTTCCGGGTCAAAGAGTTCACTTCCTGACTTGCTTCAGCAAGTGAAAAAATAGAATCGCTTTGAAAAGCGATGTACACAAAATCAACTCAAAATCAAAATCGCAGGTGAGCGCCAGGAGGGAAAAAAATAAAAATCACAAAATCGCAAAACGTGGCCGTCTACGGCTTCGATTTTAGAAGTGAACAAAGCCTTAGATGGGGAACAGCCACCACTGCACCCAATGTTAATGAACTCACCGTACGATGAGATGTCTAATAAGGTCCATTAGCACTTTGAGAGGCTCCCACCACTCAGGCAATGCTGGAATACGTCTCCAAAGTCATCAATTCCTTTAATCCTTCATCAGTTTGTTCTTCCATATCCTCCTCCTCACCATATAGCAAACATATACTTTTCGTCCTTGTTCGCATTACAAATAGCCAGCGCTATTGCAAGCGCTGAGCAATTTGGTTAGTGTTTTTAAAAGTGCTTTTTCCTGCGCTTTGCGCTTAGACAATCGCTCTTCTAAGCGCTTTAGTGAAGCAATGATTTCTTTTTACACTTCCTGACGTCAGTCAGGAGGTAAACTCTTTTTAGTTTTTTTTAAAACAATTTTTATTGAAATGTTTTGACATAACATTGAACCTCAAAACAGCAGTACTAGGTGCCATATATGTACTCGTTCAGATACCTCCCCTTCCCCCCCGCCCCTCCCACCCCCCTCGGTCACACTGTGTCTCTACTCTGTTTCAATTTTTATGTAGATATAGTCCCAGTCTCTATTGTTATTACTAGTTGCGTCCCGGTACCCTTAGATCGCCCAGAGTTCCTCTTATATCTTCAATGCAGTACCACGAGGTATAAATAAAGTCTCTCATTAAGGCTGTTATTTGTTGAGATGAGAATTGGGTAAGTATAAAGCTTTTCCATATCTTGAAGAAATTTTTAGTTTTCCGCTCCTTAGTCTGCAAAGTGGCTAAATGTTCCATATTGAAGATATACAAGAGTTCCTTGTTTACTGTAGCAATACTTGGAGGGGTGGAAATGATGTGATATAGATTGAAAGGAGGACTGACAGTTGAATTTGTATTTGTTGGGGGTTTGTAATAATTAAAGAGCAACAACATATGCGATTTGTTCAACTTTTTCTTACACATTTTGTTAGCATACTTAACAACTTTATCCCAGAAGGTTTGGATTGCTGGGCACGACCACATACAATGATACAAGTCTGCGTTGTGTAAAGCACACTTTGGGCAGCTGGGTTTGTATCCACTAGGTGGTACTGTATATTTTATGTTAAAAGCGTATTTGCCTCTGTGGATAAACAGGAAATGAGAAGCTCTCCACTTTTCGTCTGTGATCACTTTTCTAACCATCATGTTCCCTTCAAGAATCTTATTTCCTATATCTTGTTCCTGGGTGATATCATCCCATTTTTTCATGGAATTTATAGCTATCTTTTGGTTGTCTATTTCTCTTATCGCCAAATAGAGGTCAGCCAGTGATCTCTCCTCGGCTCCAGGTTTTAGAATGGAATCAAACCGTGTGGGTGAAATAATTGAAGTCTGTGAGCGCAGATTGCTGTCTACTAGTGAGCGAATTTGGGTATAGGGCAAAAAGTCCCCAGGGTTTAAGTTGTATTTTACTTTTAGCTCACCAAAAGATAGCCACTTTCCCTCTTGCATGTTGCCTAAACTTTTGAGGCCTTTATCGTCCCATCTAGCAAACTGTGTTTGTTGAATGCTGGTGGGAAAGTTAGGGTTACCCCATATTGGAAGGTACTTTGATAGTTTGCAGGGAAGTTTACACTTTTTCCTAACTGCCTTCCAGGTTGCAGCAGTATTTCTAAAGATGATGTTATCTTTTAACCTGGGGGGCAGTTGCTTCAATGTGGCATTAAGGATACCTGTGAGGGACCAGGGAAGCGCCTGTTCCTGTTCTAGTTTGGTATTGGAATAGTGTTCCTTAGAGGATACCCAATCATGTGAGTGGCGAAGCATGGAAGCCAAGTTATAATCTCTGATAGAAGGTAAATTTAAGCCTCCCAAATGTTTTGGTAAGGAAAGTTTAGATCTAGCTATTCTGGCTTTTTTCCCCTGCCAGATGAATCTCGTCCAGGCTGAGTTAATGTAATTAACATCTTTGTGTTTAAGGAGTAAGGGTAGTGTCTGCAAAGGATATAGCAGCCTCCCCATTGATACCATTTTTATTAAGGCTATTATTCGCCCCGCAAAACCCAGCGGGAGATTGTGCCACCTATCTAATTGGGATTTGATGCTGTGCAGCAGCGGAGTATAGTTGAGGTTATATATTTGAGTGGGGTCTCTGGATATTTTTATTCCCAGATATTTGATGGTATGAGAATTTATTTTTACCCCCAGTTGCGTCCAAGTGGTGACATCTGCTCTGGGTGACAAAGGCAAAAGTTCACTTTTGCTTGGGTTGATTACGAATCCTGAGCATGCGCCTACCTCTCGAATGGTATCTAAGGCTATTGGTATTTGAGTGATTGGATCTGACAGGAACAGTAAAATGTCATCGGTAAATATTGCCTGTTGGACCATCCTATCTCCAATTCTTATCCCTTCCAGTCTTTTTCTTAGGAGGATAGCCAGTGGTTCCAGGGCTAGATTAAAGAGCACTGGAGACAAGGGACAACCTTGCCTTGTTCCTCTCTTTAAGTAGATATATTTAGACAGAAATCCTGGCACAGCAACCTGCGCCTTTGGTTTGGAGTACATAGCCATTAAGGCGTTTATGAATTGGCCTTGGAACCCCTGAAGCCTCAAGACCTCAAACAGCCAGTCCCACTCCACTTGGTCAAAAGCCTTTTCGGCATCAATACTGAGCAAGGCTGCAGATCTGTGTGTTGAGGGATAGGCTCTTACCTGCTCCAGGATCGCAATCACCTTTCTGATGTTTGTCACCGCCGAGCGCTGTCTCGTAAAACCTACTTGGTTCGGGTGAATTAGTCTTGGCATAACATCCGCTAGGCGCTTAGCTAGTATTTTGGACAGCAATTTCACGTCTAAATCTATCAATGAGATAGGCCGAAAAGAGCTCACTTGCTCAGCATCTCTGCCTTCCTTGGGGATTACTTTTATATGTGCTCTGTGTTGCCAACTCATCCCTTTAAATACTGACACATATGAATTATACAGATCTTGTGGCTAATTAGATGCAGTTTAGGCACAAATTATGTGCAAGTAGCCCCAGAACCTGCGTTACTTAGATTTGTCAGTATTTAAAGGGATGAGTTGGCAACCCTGTATGTGCTAGTTGTCCAGTAGTGGGGAATTCCCCTTTAGTTAGTATTTTGTTAAAAACTTGTACCAATACAGGTGAGATTTCCTCTTTAAGGATTTTAAAATATTCGGAGGATAAGCCGTCCGGGCCCGGGGCCTTACCCAAAGCAAGGGAAGTTATTGCGTTTTTAACTTCGGGGAGGGTGATTTCAGCATTTAACATTTTTAGCTCGTCTATTGTCAATTTTTTAAGCGGAATTTTTTGTAGTAAATTGTGTATTTCCGTCTGTGGGGGAGAATTGGAGGAATATAGGTGTTGGTAGTACTCGGCAAAAGTTTCACACACCTCTGCCGGGTGGTGAACAAGCGCTCCCCTTTTGTCCCTCACTAGTATAGGTTTTTGGGTAGACAGTGTTTTTTTTGCCATTGAAGCCAAAAGTCTGCCAATTTTCTCCCCATGTTTATAGTAATGAAGCTGCAGATATGGTCTGTGTGTCTCTTCTCTGACTCTAAGCCAGGTATCACAGTTTAACTTACTCTCTAGCCATGCCTTCCTGTTAATCACTGAGGGATTCCCCCTATATTTAGTGCAGGCTAATCTTACTGATGAGACCGCTGATTTGTATTGTTCGTTTGCCTCCCTTTTTTTCTTTTTTAGGTAGGCCATTACTTTACCCCTAATGACTGCCTTAGATGTTTCCCATAAGAGTATAGGGGTATTTCTATGTATGATGTTGTCTCCCTGATATTCCAGCCACCAACCTTTGAGCAGACTCGCAAAATTCTCATCGCTGTATAGTTGCGAAGGGAATCGTCAAATGAAAGCGTCTCCCTTTGGCGTAGTGTCTAATATTTCTAGGACAATAGGTGCGTGGTCTGAGATGACCATGTCTTCTATTTAGGCTTTCCTAATTCTGCTAGACAAGGTGTCTCTAGTTAGAAACAAGTCTATTCGCGAATGCGTTTTGTGTCTATGAGAATAATGAGTATATTCTCTGGCTGTGGGATTCAGGAAGCGCCATGCGTCAATTAAGTTGATGGCTGTCATCAGGGTGGCAATCCTTTTGTCATGAGGTCTGACCTGGGCCTTTTTTTCAGATCTATCTTCGCCAGTGTTTGCGACCGAATTCATATCCCCCCCTAGAATGAGGTTTGGAGATGAATTCTTGGAAAGGCGAGACAATAATGAATCATAGAATTGTTGATTGTTATCGTTTGGGCCATATATATTCCATATACAAAAGGTTTCGGTAGCAGTGTTAAATTTTAAAGATAGCCATCTACCACACGAGTCTGCGTCACACACAGGATTTTTCATTTGAAAATTTCTGTTTACAAGAATCATCACCCCCGCTGATTTATTTTTTGCCGTTGCCCCAAAAACTTCTCCTACCCATTTTTTCCCTTATGTAATGAAAGTTTTCCTCCCTTCAAATGTGTCTCCTGTAGGAGACAGATGTCGGGGGACAGTTTCCTTAAATGATTAAGGATGCGTGAACGTTTGCCTGCTGATTGTAGACCTTTAACGTTTCATGAAATCACCCGAATGGTATGACGCAGTTCGCATGATATAAAGCAAGCATTTTAAACCATGTACATATAAAAGCTGGGATCTTTCTATCTCGTGACCCACACAGTGCGACCGATACCCCACCCCCTAGCTCCCCATACCCCTGATCCCCTAATTCTTTCCCATTAACCTTAAAATCTAAGTCTTCTAAACCTAAGAAGATGATTACAGCCAAGAACGCGATACTCACAACCTGGTGAACAATTTGCGGGATAGCGTCACTTTTCCCGTTTGGGGACTTCCCTTCTTCCCTGATGGTGGCTCCTTCCTACAGCTCCGAAGCAGCCTATTCGCACAGCCAGAACCGCTTGTGCTATAAGTTGAGGCAAAGCTCTTGCATTTAAATGTAGAAATCCTGTGGGGCTTCTCAAGAAGGATCCGCAATAGGCGAAGGCGTGCGCCTATTTGGAGATGTGCTCGGCGAGGTATGCGTGTTGGATAGGTAGTCTTTGAGTTCCTCAGGCGTATCAAAGGTATGCTGCTTGCCCTCTTGGTCAGTGATACGCATAATTGCTGGGTATAATAACATGAATTTGATGCCTCTGCTGTTAAGAGTGTTGCAGGAGGAAACGAAGGCCTGCCTTTTCTTGGAGACCTCCGCAGAATAGTCGTTGAAGAGTCTCAGGGTACATTCTCTCAGCTCTAAATCTTGTGATTTGTTGCGGTATGCTGCCATAAGATTTGCTTTGTCTGCGAAGTCCAAGTAGCGGACCATAACCATTCTTGGTAAAGATCTCTTCTGTTTATTGCGTAGTGGTCCCACCCTGTGAGCTCGTTCTACTTTCAAGGGTGCTGTTAGGCCTAATGCTTCTGGAATTTCTCGCACGCAGATTTCAGGCAGCTGAGATGCTGGGATGTCCTCAGAGAGCCCAATTATTCTTATATTGTTCCTCCTGGACCTATTTTCTAGGTCCTCGATTCTAGAATGTGCAATTGCATTGTCTTTAACCAGTTCGCATTCAGTCGTTTTTCGCTTCATGCATCCGAACAATGTTCACCTCCCATTCATTAGCCTATAACTTTATTACTACTTATCACAATGAACTGATCTATATCTTGTTTTTTCCGCCACCAATTAGGCTTTCTTTGGGGGGTACATTTTACTAAGAGCCACTTTACTGTAAATGCATTTTAAAAGTAAGAATAATATGAAAACGGAAACAAATCATTATTTCTCACTTTTCGGCAATTATAGTTTTAAAATAATACATGCCTCCATAATTAAAACCCACGTATTGTATATGCCCATTTGTCCCGTTTATTACACCATTTAAATTATGTCCCTATCACAATGTATGGCGACAATATTTTATTTGGAAATAAAAGTGCATTTTTTCCGTTTTGCATTCATCACTATTTACAAGCTTATAATAAAAAAAAAAAAAAGAAATATTTCATCTTTACATAGATATTTAAAAAGTTTAGACCCTTAGGTAAATATTTGTGTTTTTTTTTTTTTTTTAATTGTAATGTTTTTTTTTTTTTTTAATTAAACATTTTATGTGGGTATTTTTGGGAGGGTGGGATTGAAATTGTATTTTTTTTTGTAAATATATGTGTATTTTTATTTTTATTTAACATTTAGATGTAGTTTACTTTTTGGCCACAAGATGGCAGCCATGAGTTGTTTATAGTGACGTCACTCTAAGCGTACCACGTACGCTTAGAGCGACATAGGAAGCAGAAAAAGCGTAGCTTCCGAGAGAAGCTGTCGCTTTTTCTGCGGGGGAGAGGAATCAGTGATCGGGCACCGTTGCCCGATTCACTGATTCACTGGCTAACAAACCGCCGGCCGGGAGCGCGCGTGCACGCGCGCGATCGGCCGCGTGGACGCGCAGGAGCGCACATGGCTTCCTGGACGTGAGTTTCACGGCCAGGAATGTCAAATAGTTAAGGAGGGTGTCAATTTTATTGTTTGCATTATGAAGATCGTCCTCACACTGACTCACTCTCTGTTCAGACTCCTTCAGCCTTTTAGCCTGATGCTGTATGTCTTTTCGTCCGCCCTGTAGTGCCTGTTTAATGGCCTCCTGTATGGTGGCCTGCAGCTCTGGGGCCAAGACTTTTCCCACTTCCTCCGCTAGCTTCTTGTAGTTTATGCGCACGTTAGACTGCATACCTCCTCTCCTTGAGTCTCCATCTGATTCCCCCTCCGAGCTGGTATAGTTGCTTTGCAATTCTCCTTCCTCCGCCTGCTGAGTTGCTTTGCGCGCTGATCTCCTCGCCGCCATCTTGGGCGTCTCCCCCTCTCGTTCCTGACGTTGCGGTTTGCTTCCTTGCCGGGTAAGATAGCGATCCATTTATGGTCGTAGTTTATGCCCGGGGGGGTTTCTCGTGCCCTGTGTAGTCTTTGGAGGGATGGCGGCGGGTTGTGCTGTAAGCGGCGGGTCTGGGTGTGCGGCTGTCGGCAGGAGCTCCGCTCTCACCCTTCCACCATGCAGGCGCCGGAACCGGAAGTCGAGGTGAACTCTTTAACCCGGAAATGTATAAATACAAATTTATTCATAAAAGCGCTCGGAAAATCGCTATTCATAGCACTTTTTCAAGCACTTTGTGATTTCCCTATACTTTCTATTGAACACAAATGCTCAGAAAATGGTACAGGAGCCGCATTTGCGATTCAATAGAAAGCAGAGCACTCAAGTATGAACACCCCCATAGAAAATCATTGCACAAGTGCTTTTAGATCGATTTCAAAAATCGCAAGGGGTTAGAGAAAAAGTGAAAATGCTCATAATGTGAACAAGCCCTTCCTCCACACCCTAGTAGATCACCTCAAAGAAAAGCCTTTCATAGTGTGGGAAGGTTAACTTACCTATGCCACCACCTATAGCCAATGCATTCCCCTCACGGACCATGTAGCGCCATTGCTTCCTCCTTTAAACCCAGAGAGAAGAAGTGGACTGTATTGGCCATAGGCGGCGGCATAGGTAAGTTAACACCCCCCATCAAGGACAGCGCTACCTAATTTAACTACGTACTCGTAGCTCACATCACTAATGGTAAGTGAGTCTTGGGTGTCCGAATAGTTCCCAACTAAGGGATGGTATTAGACCACTGGAATTCCAAGGCCCCTTTTACACTTGTATAGGAAACCTGCGCTGCGTTACCCTGTTGTAACGCAACTGCAATGCATTGGGACCAAGCACACTTACCGCGTTGCATTGCGATGAAGTGACCGATCTGCCTTTAAGCCACCACAAAGTTAACAGCAGGTTATCGGCTGACTTCCTTCGGCAACTGAAGTAATATACAGTTATTTCCCGCGGTATAAGAGAAAAAGACCCTGCGTCTTATACAGCAAAGGCAGGGATCGTTTTGATGACACAATCTATATACAAGCCGAACACTAGAGGGAGCTGCGCGGAGGATGTCTGCAATCACCAGGGGCATGTCGGATTAGGTAAGCAAGCTGCCGCTACACACATGGGAGGAGCGGGCAGCTGGGACATAAGCAAACACAGTAGGACGCATGGGGGGGGGGGGGGGGGGGGGAACTTGGGGACACAGGAGGACGAATGGGGGAGACATTGGGGATAAAGGAGGACACCATTTGGGGGAGAACATGTACCAGACACTCCAGGAATACGGACACACCAGGTTTAGTGTATATTTTTTTTCCCTGGTTTTTGCCCTCCAAACCTAGGTGCGTCTTATGTTCTGGAGCATCTTATACGGCAGCAAATACGGTAAGTCAATGGGTGAGGCATACATTTAACTACTTAGCGACCGCCCCACGCCAATGGGCGTGGTCGCAGCGGCAGCCCCAGGACCGCCTAACGCCAATTGGCGTCAAGTTCTGGGGCTCAATTTGCATGAGATCGCGCGCCTGAGGTGGGTTTTACAAATCCTAATTGCATACAGAGGCTGGGTCTGCATATAATGCCCAGTCTCTGTTGCTATATTATCTCCCCCCCAGACCCCCCCCCCCCCCCTTCAGCCTCTAAGCGGAGACTGTTAGACGGCGTGATCACCGTCTATTTACTTGTACAGCACTGTGATCTAAGGCAGCGCTGTACTGGGGACAGCCGTGTGACACGGCTGTCCCCCTGGGGAACAAGGGAGCGATCGGCCTATGACAGCTGATCACGTAATTGGTAATTGGCCGGCTGGGGGGGGTATTTAGGGAAAAAAAGAATTCGTAAAAAAAAAAAAATCAAAAAGACGCACCATAAATATTTATTAAAACATAAGTAGACTCAAGGGGGGCGATCAGACCCCACCAACAGAGAGCTCTGTTGGTGGGGAGAAAAGGGGGGAGGGGGAATCACTCGTGTGCTGAGTTGTACGGACCTGCAGCTATGCCTTAAAGCTGCAGTGGCCCATTTTGTTAAAATTGCTCTGGTCTTTAGGGAGGTTTTCCACTGCAGTCCTCAAGTGGTTAAAAAATGTTGGTGGCGGCACACATGCGTGGAATGACAAGAATACAACGGAGAAACTCTGGAATCCCAATTACATACTTTCTGTCCTGCAGGGAATATGTTGCTGGGCGAGTAGCGCTATGCATATGACCCTGTCGGCACATTCTGCTGCAGGGTCATATGTTTATTTTGTTTGTTGCACTGCAATGCGCCAGGGGCAGGTGTGCAAACGCCCATTACAAGTGTAAAACCAGTCTCGTAAAGCACTGTCCAGGGCCATAGCTAAAAGTTTGGCAAACTTTCAGGAGTACTGGGCTGAGAATCCATCAGGGCCTGGTGGCTTACATGGTTTTAATGGCCTGTAGGATCATTGCGAGATATTTGTGAGTTGAGTGCTTCAAAGCTGCTTGTTGGTAAAGAGGGTAGGGTAAGGGTCCTTTTATACTTAATGCGTTAGTACGTGAGTTTTCCATAGCAATGCATTGTGTAAAAGTTTTCAGTTAAAATGCGTATAGTAGGAACTAAGCCATAGGAAAACATCAACATTACTTCAAAAATCAGCTTTCTTTCAGTTACAACTGAGATCAACTGATTAAAGAGAACCTGAGGTGGGTTTTACAAATCCTAATTGCATACAGAGGCTGAGTCTGCATATAATGCCCAGTCTCTGTTGCTATATTATCTCCCCCCCAGACCCCCCCCCCCCCGCACTCTGCTGTGCCCTCCAAAGTAAACCGCGTTGCTAGCGACCCACAGCGTGTCGCCAGCAGGCTGTTTACATGTATACTGTCATGCTCGCCACTCCCCCACCTCCTCTATGTCACCACTCCCCGCCCGCATCGGGAGGCGGCAAAATAGAGAAGGCGGGGGAGTGGCGGAGAGTGACAGTATACATGTAAACAGCCTGCTGGCGACACGCTGTGTGTCGCTAGCACGGTGGTTTACTTTGGGGGGGCACAGCAGAGTGCAGGGGGGCGAGAATATAGAAACAGAGGCTGGGCATTATATGCAGACCTGTATGCAATTAGGATTTGTAAAACACACCTCAGGTTCTCTTTAAAGGGGTTCTTTCGCGAAAAAAGTAGGCAGTTAAAAAATGTGACAGATGACAGGTTTTGGGCCAGTCCATCTTTTTAAGGGGGATTCTCAGAGCTTTCTTTGTTTTCAACAGCATTTCCTGAACAGCAGTTTAACTGCCAAAACAGCAAGATACCAGCCGGCCTCCCTAATCACTTGCACACTATTATGTCAGTTAGATTTTGCAACTGTTGTTCAGGAAATGCTGTTGAAAACAAAGAAAGCCCTGAGAATCCCCCTTAAAAAGATGGACTGGCCCAAAACCTGTCATCTGTCACATTTTTTAACTGCCTACTTTTTTCGCGAAAGAACCCCTTTAACCACTTGCCAACCGCGCACTCATAACGAGCGTCGGCAAAGTGGTAGCTGCAGGACCAGCGACGCAGATCTGCGTCGCCGGCTGCAGGCTAATTAATCAGGAAACAGCCGCTCGCGCGAGCGGCTGCTTCCTGTCAATTCACGGCGAGGGGCACCGTGAATAGCCTGCGGGCCGCCCATCGCGGCTCGCAGGCTAAATGTAAACACAAGCGGAAATAATCCGCTTTGTTTACATTTGTAACAGTAGCAGCGTTGTACCAGATCAGCGATCCCCGGCCAATCAGCGGCCGGAGATCGCTGTCACATGACAGGCAGGAGCCTGTTAGAGGCTGCACAGGACAGATCCGTTCCTGTGCAGCCTCCGATCTCCGGGGAAGGGAGGGAGAGGGGGAATCCTGCGGTGGAGGGGGCTTTGAGGTGCCCCCCGCCAGCCACACGCAGGCAGGAGCGATCAGATCCCCCCAGCACATCATCCCCCTAGTGGGGAAAAAAGGGGGGGGCGATCTGATCGCTCTGCCTAATGTTTGATATGTGCTGGGGGCTGTAGATCTCCAAAATCAGCGCTGGTCCTTAAGGAGGGGGGGGGGGGGGGGGGGTAAAGGCTGGGTCCTCAAGTGGTTAAGTGTGAAAGGGGCCTTAGAGAGGAAAATACATGTTCAGCTATCTGTACCAGTAAAGTCTCTGATTTTTTTTTTTTTTTATGGAGGATTTGGAGGAAGACAAAGATTTCCGTAATGACTTTTGGATTAGCAGTGACTGTGCCTGAAATCTTATATACCTTATGGTTAGGTAGATCAAGGAGCCTTTTTATTATTATTTTTTTAAGTCTGCGAGGCAGTTAAGGTCATTCTAATAAAATTGTTGGCGCCAGCAGAATTGTTTCTCAACCTGCTCGCTCAGGAGGAGGTCTACCGGTAATTCATATCTAGCCTTATTTCTTAGAGTTCAGTTGCCTGAAGAAGGTGTGGCTTTCCATTGGACTTCTAAGAGGTCTATATTGGTTTGGGCTACTTAGATTATTTTTTGAGTCTTATATTTGAGTGATGAGGCAAATCCGATTAGGTGGCCCCTTATTGTGGCCTTTTGGGCCTGATATAAAATGAGAAGTAACTGAGCCCTAATTCTCCAGTAGGAAATTTGTCAAGTGCTGGCGTATTTGGTCTATGTGGGTCTTCTGTAAAAGAAGGGAGTCATTGAGTCTCCATGTATAGGCATGCCTCGCAGTATGAATGAAGAACAGGCCAGGGCTACGAAGGAGAGGTTTGACCATAATACAATAACATTTCTATAGCGCTTTTCTCCCATAGGACTCAAAGCGCTTAGGCTCTCTCAGATTCAGTAGTTGGTAGTAGGATGAAGTATTCACTCAACAAAAGTTATATTTCTGCAAATGCCAAACTGAATAGGTGGGTTTTCAGTCTGGATTTAACCAGCTGAGCGGTCTGGACGAGCTCAGTTAGTCCATCACCGCCGGAGGCTGCCGCTCAGTCCCTGGCAGTGACTGGGTTGGTTGGTTAACAGTCTGGCCGCAGTATTCTGTATCAACTCTAGGCGGTATAAGTCCTTTTTTGGAAGGCCAGTGTAGAGAGCATTGCAGTAGTCCAGTCGGAATGTAATGAAGGCATGAACTAAAGCTGAGTACACACGTACGATAACGATCGTTCGAAAACGAACGATAACGACAATCGGACCGATAATCGTGCGTTCCAAATTTTCCAACGATCTTTTTTTGGACGATAACGACCGTTATCGTTCAATCCGACCGATCCAACCCGGCGGATTTTTTCGAAAGATAATCGTTCAATCGTTGCAGTCTGTACAAAGATCGTCCGATAATGATTATCTGTGGAGTAGTACGCATGTTCTTATTGCCTGTCATAACGTCACTCCTGATTTGCGCACGCATTTTTTTATCGTTCGTCGTTCAGTACTTTATACTTATATCGTTCACGTGTGTACACAATCGTTCATTACGAACGATCTTTTCGGTCTAATATGAATATCGTGTAAACGTCACGAATCGTTCGTAACGAACGATCTTTATCGGACGTGTATACGAACCTTAAGGTTGGTAGATCTTCTGAGGGGGATGAGGTGCTTGATTTTTGCAATGTTCTTCAGGCGAAAATAGGATGATTTCACCACAGCAGAGATGCGAGTTCTGAAGTTTAAATCCCCATAAATTAGAACTCCCAGGCTACGCACATGATCAGAGCTGTGTACATCCGTGCCTCCTATTCTCAGTGGTGAAGACTGCAAGTTAAGTTGTTTTGTCATGTGCTGCCCTCCGATCAGAAGGACTTCAGTTTTGTCTGCAGTTAGTTTGTCAGTTGTCACACAACTATTGCTGTAGTTTGCCTAAGCAGGCATTTATAGTTTGAGTTGGGTCTGTCACACCAGGCTTGAAGGAAATATATAGTTGGGTGTCATCAGCATAGCAGTGGTTTGTCAGGCCATGTTTTTGGATTAGTTTTCCTAGCGGTAACATGTAAATTGTGAAAAGCAGGGGAGAAAGGATTGAGCCCTGGGGCACCCCATACTTAAGTGGTACAGAAGTGGACTGAAAGGGCCCCATAGACACTTTTTGGGTTCTGCCACGCAAGAAAAATTGGAACCATGCCATCAATGCCACAGTATTCCTGTAGCCTGCTTATCAAGATGTCATGGTCTACTGTATCAAAGGCTGCAGAAAGGTCTAGCAGTATCAGGATGGAGCACTCTCCTCTGTCTCTTGCCATGAGCAGGTGGTTGCATACTTGGTTGAGGGCAGTTTCAGTGCTGTGATGATTCCTGAAGCCAGACTGGAATGGGTCAGAACTGTTGTTTTGTAGGATTTGGGCTAGCTGGAGGTATACAGCTTTTTCAATTAGCTTACACAGGAAGGGAAGTTTAGACACAGGCCTGTAGCTGGTCATTGCATCTGGGTCCAAGGAGGGTTTTTTTGAGGAGAGGCCTGATTATTGCTTCCTTCAGTAAAGCAGGAAATATCCCCGATTGTAAGGAACAGTTTACAATTTTGAGGAATACCGGTACAAGCAGGTCGGGGCAGTTCAACATGAACTGTGTTAGGCCAGGATCCAGGTCTCAGGTATATAAGGAACATAGGCGCCAAAAGTATAAAATTAGATTAAATCAGCTTAAAAACTCCTTTTTTGGAGTTTCTAATAAATGTGTTTGACTGTCTGAATCGCAGTCGTTGTCGTGTCTGCTTGAGGGAGGTAAGACCACCACTTCCTCCATTTTTGCCAATTAAGTTGGTTTTTAAGCTCATTTAATCTAATTTTATACTTTTGGCGCCTCTGTTCCTTATATACAATTTCGAGTCCACCCTTGGTGGAGGGTTGCTACTCTTTTTTCCTGTCTACAGAGAGCGACTTCTTAATCCTGAGTGGGGTCAGAACTATCTCCCCACCTGCCTTTACAGTGGTTGCCTGCTGGTGACCCTGACTTGTGAGTATCTAGCAATACGAATTTATTGCCACCTTATCCAGTACGTATTACACTATTGGGCTCTTGGTGTTCCCTGTTTTTATCAGGTCTCAGGAAGTTTGGCGGAGGTGAAGGAGGATGCTTGATGTGACTTCATCAATTTCTTTGAAGTTTGACCAAGGTGTTATCCCTGCTAATGGTCATCGGCGCTACATTAAGTTCAGATGCTGTAAGTTGGATGGCGGACCTTATAGTGGAGACTTTGAGAAGAAATGGGCAAATTGGTCACAGAGATCCTTTGAAGACTGGATATTATGTTTTTGACATGCCGGGTTGCAGTTTTTCCACTGTGCGGAATAGCTGGGCTGGTTTGTTAACTGCATTTTCAATCTCATGTGATAGAAAGGATGACTTTTTCTCGATGATTACCTTTTGGTAGTTCTTCAAGTGGAGGATTAAGGCAGACTTAAAACGTAACTGTAAACTATAAAAAAAAATAAAAATAAGAGTTTCACTTACCTGGGGCTTGTCAGCCCCCTGCAGCCGACCTGTTCCCACGCAGCCACTCACTGGTCCTACGCCGCGGGCTCACTTTCACTACGCGCCGTTTGAGTGCATTGCCTCCTCATTCACGCTCCTGTAGCTGGACGCGTATTGCGCAGTAGAGATTTTCTCCTACTGTGCCTGTGCAGGCCGCTTCTGGCTACAGGAACGCATACTAGGATACGCGTGGCCAGGGCGCAATGGAGGCCGAGATCCATTATGGGGAAAAAAAGTGAGCCGCGGCAGGGGAACAGAGGATCGATCAAGGACTGCGAGGGCACAGGTCTGCTGCAGGGGGCTGGCAGAAGCCCCAGGTAAGTGAAACTTTTTTTTTTAATTAGTTTTCAGTTCCGCTTTAAGATTTTTGCGCCAATCACATTTGGTATCAAAGATTGGGTGAAAAGAAAAAAAAAAATGACTGAGCGTTTTTCTCTAGCGATTTTTGCCGATTAATGCCAAAAATAGCCATTCACACTTGGGGCGAATTTCCGCGATCGCGATTAGCATCTCTGTAGTAGTGATGGGCGAACACCTGGATGTTCGGGTTCGGGAAAGTTCGCCGAACATGACCGAGATGTTCGGCATGTTCGGGCCGAACCCCGAACTTTCCGAACATCCAGCTTTTGGGGGCCATATGGGGTCGCAGGCATAAGGGGGGAGCATGCCCCGATCACGGGGGGGGGGGGGGGGGGGGTCGGAAATTCCCCCCACCCCCTCCGCTAGCGCTCCCCCCTCTGCCTGCTTCCCCATTCAAAAGTTTAAGCAAAGTACCTGTAGTGGATGGCCTGGCAGTGGGCGGCACTGTGGAGTGAGGAGGAGGAGTCCGGAGAGTGACGAGTTGAGGGAGGCCGGGCAGCGGGCGGTTCAGCGGAAGTACCCTTGTGGTACTTCCGCCCTTTCTCTGACCTCACGCCCGCTGCCCGGCCTCCCTCAACTCGTCACTCTCCGGACTCCTCCTCCTCACTCCACAGTGCCGCCCACTGCCAGGCCATCCACTACAGGTACTTTGCTTAAACTTTTGAATGGGGAAGCGGGCAGAGGGGGGAGCGCTAGCGGAGGGGGTGGGGGGAATTTCCGACCCCCCCCGCGATCGGGGCATGCTCCCCCCTTATGCCTGCGACCCCATAGGGGGGCAGTATTCGGCCGAACAGGGCCCTGTTCGGCCGAACAGGGGCCCTGTTCGGCCCTGTTCGGCGGCCATTAGAAGTTCGGGGCGAACCCGAACTTAAAAGGCCGAACACCATCAGGTGTTCGGCCGAACGCGAACATCACCCGAACAGGGTGATGTTCTGCAGAACCCGAACAGTGGCGAACACTGTTCGCCCAACACTACTCTGTAGCACTAAACACGATTGCCGGAAAATTGCCTGAAAATGGTGCAAGATACAAATATTTTTTTGAGCGATTTGCGTTAATCGCAGGTGATTAACACAAATCGCCCAAGTGAGAATGGGCCTATAGGTTTCTACTACACTAGCGCTTCCAAAATTGCCGGCAAAATGCTCAGGTGTGAATGGGGCCTTAAAGCTGCCGTGTCTGAGCCCTTGTATATTACGAGAGATGATTCTTAATGGTTTAGAGGCCATTTTGTGTGAGTTAATGGTTAAACAGATAAGCTAAGAGAAACTCCATTGGACTCAGGAGGATAAGAGACGGGGAGAAAAGAGAAAGAAGAGGGTCAGGAAAGGGCAACAGGAAGTAGCAGGGGTATTTGTCTCCCACCCAGACTCTTGGTCAGTGTAGGGCAGGGGTGCTCATTCACTACATTTTCCATTCTGTATATAGAAGAGTGCTCCTAAAATTGTACATATGTAGATCATTTTGACTTGCTAATTTTTTTAAAGTAGCTCACAAGCCGAAAAAGTGTGGGCACCTCTGGTGTAGGGGATTCACTGGGGTTACGCCCAAGCCAGCTGTATGGCTGGTTCATAAGATGAGTTGGGTAGGGAGGATGCAGAGATATGGGCTAGAGTAATGGTTAGTGGGGGTGTGACATATGGGCTCGGTGTGCCAGTTACCTTCTAGGGCAGCTAAAGCAAGAGAAACAAGAGGGTAAGAAGAAGTGCAGTAACTGGTCACTGTAGTTGACACATTATTTTTAGTTTCAAAAAGTACTTTCATTGACGGTTCAGATTTAACACAGTTACAGTACTGAACAAGATATAGACAGGATTACGCAAATTCTTTATGTTAATCTTTGAAGATGGAAAATTAACCAATTGAATCCTGCCATGGTGGAATTAGATTGGTCCATTTTCAAGCTGCATAAATTTGTATGCAAAATTTGCATAATGCTGTATGAACGCAACAATTTGCATCTCACTGACATGGGATAGGATATCAGACAGCTGGGAGGTGTGGCTTTAGCTTAGGGTACTGTCCCACTGCACCTACTTTGTTCCGTCTCAACAAGCCATATAATCACAAGGAAAAGCAATTACAGTAATATTGTAAAGGTATGTTCACATCTAGGCATTGCTGTGGTGGAGTCCCTCAAAATGGAACCCAGCATGCTGTGCATTTATCAGATGTGCGCAATTACAGTTGCAGTGAAGCATGCTTTTATGCACTGTATGTGTCGCACTCTTGACACGTGGTGCGACTATTCAACACTTTTGCAATCTTATTTTCCAGGATGAACAAAGCATTGTGTATAGTATAGAAGTAGACTTACAGAGGAATCACTCCCTTCCTGCATCCCCATGTGGCTGAAGGTGTACAGGATTGGGCAGATTGGAATACAGCAGGCAACTGGGCATCACAGTGCGCTCTCACCTTGCAGCACTGGGTTCCCGGTTTGTATCCCATTAGGGCACTATCTGCACAGACTGTATGTTTTCCCCATATCAGTGTGGGTTTCCTTTGGGCACCCTGGTTTCCTCCCACACCCCCAAAACAGATAAGTTAATTGGCTTCCCCTACATTGGCCCTAGACCATGATACATACACTACACAATACATACATAGACATTTGACTATAGTAGGGATTAGATTGTGAGCCCCTCTGAGGGACAGTTAAGTGACAAGACAATATACTCTAACTCTGTAATTATAAAAATACTAAATAATAATTTCTAGGCGATGCAATGGTCTACATAGTGCCTATTCCTTTCCATCAGTCTTACAGGACACATACTGCAAATACATAATATCACTTTCCTTTAGCTTTCATTCATGTCAGAACACAAGGTCCAAAAAAACCTCCCATGAGTTATAAGACTTTATTACGCTTTATTTTATTCAACAATTCCTTACAAAGGAAAAAGAAAGAAAAATGTCTGATTTATCAAGTCCCTTGCAACGTTCCACAGAACCAAATTAATGCTCTATACATCCAGTAAAAGTCAATAAATTAAAGGAATTTACAGGAGCGCGACACAGGCCTTTCACAGTGACGGGCAGAACAGAAGATAATGTCCAAGACAAAGCATTTGTGGCATACATCAGGACTGTGCATTCGTAGGCCCTGTCCACTTACAGCATTGTGAGAAACTTCCCTTGAGGAAAACAATTATAAAGTGAGTAAACTGAGGTGGGTAGTGTAGCTACTTAACTTCACACCCGCACCTCTATAAATTCTAATTTGGCAAGGCCCTCCTCTCGGGCACATATTCCCTCCTGTTGAGCACACATGCGAGGTGGGGGGGTTTCATGGCGCTGTTCAGGCGGGGATGGCGGGAGTAGGTGGGGAGAATCATACTCCTCTGACGCTAGGTCTGGTACGTCATCAGACTGGGCATCAGAACTTTCCAGGTCACTGCGGATGCTCTCTGGCTGTGCCAGTGTGATATCGCAAGCAGTCACTTGGCCTCTGCATGCATCATCTTCTTCTCCCTCCACAAGAGGGGCCGAGGCATGCAGGGATTCATCAGTGCTGCTCTCACTCATAAGTTGGTACCGGGTAGGTTTGGCCTCAATGTGAACTTGAATCTCCAGGTTATTAACCTCCCTGCAAACAAAACAATTAACCATCCATCAAATTTATGAGTTTATTTACATTAATCAAAAATAACCCTAAGTTATCAAAACAGTGTAAAATTACTATGTGGCTCGACAGCTGTTACTCCATACTAAGATTACAGGTTCTATTTTGTTGTAAAAGTATGACAAATTGGTCACATGATGCAACTCTGGACAACTCAACTTTTGTGCATGGGGAAGAGCTATAGAAAAATTAAAGTGTACCTGAGATTTTTTTTTTTTAAATACAAAAATGGGACAGAGACACATGGTCTTTGCTTAATGACATGCCTTTGTGAAAATGCAGAGAACGGGATTGTCGCTAGATAACGAGGAGAAGGGGCGTCCCTAGCAGGAGGCACTCCTGCAAAATGCCCCTTTCCCTCCTCCTTGAGCATATTTCCCACCTCTGTGTGCCTCTACTCACCTCTATCCCTCCCCTCCAAGCCTCTCCCCCCACCAGTCGTGGCTCTTCCCTACCTCTCTGCTCTGTGAGGAGCAGAGAGGCTTTAGATACCCAGTGGTGTGGTTTCCTTTGGCTGACATTTCCCTAATGTGGTGCAAAAGCACCTTTCTCAACATATTTAGCAAGCATTCTGACAGCAGCCACCAGTGAGCCAGCAGCAGCCACCGATTAGCAGCTGCCACAGAGCCAGCAGCAGTAACAGATGACACGCCATTATCCTGTCACCCATGCTACCGGCTTCTCCTTCCTGGTGCATCAACCATGACGGCCAGTGGTGTAGGGGCAGTGTTCACCCTAGGGGGCGCTGTTACTACGAGTTGAAACGCAGGACTAGGAAAGTAAGTACATTTGGCGCTGAATCCCAGCAACGCAAGTATTGCAATTAACTGCTCTGCATGTGCCTGCTGTTGCTCCCCCCATCTGGATACCTACACAGGGGAGCACCTCTACCGGGCCACCTACACAGGGGAGCACCTCTACCGGGCCACCTACACAGGGGAGCACCTCTACCGGGCCACCTACACAGGGGAGCACCTCTACCGGGCCACCTACACAGGGGAGCACCTCTACCGGGCCACCTACACAGGGGAGCACCTCTACCGGGCCACCTACACAGGGGGCACCTCTACCGGGCCACCTACACAGGGGGCACCTCTACCGGGCCACCTACACAGGGGGCACCTCTACCGGGCCACCTACACAGGGGGCACCTCTACCGGGCCACCTACACAGGGGGCACCTCTACCGGGCCACCTACACAGGGGAGCACCTCTACCGGGCCACCTACACAGGGGAGCACCTCTACCGGGCCACCTACACAGGGGAGCACCTCTACCGGGCCACCTACACAGGGGAGCACCTCTACCGGGCCACCTACACAGGGGAGCACCTCTACCGGGCCACCTACACAGGGGAGCACCTCTACCGGGCCACCTACACAGGGGAGCACCTCTACCGGGCCACCTACACAGGGGAGCACCTCTACCGGGCCACCTACACAGGGGAGCACCTCTACCGGGCCACCTACACAGGGGAGCACCTCTACCGGGCCACCTACACAGGGGAGCACCTCTACCGGGCCACCTACACAGGGGAGCACCTCTACCGGGCCACCTACACAGGGGAGCACCTCTACCGGGCCACCTACACAGGGGAGCACCTCTACCGGGCCACCTACACAGGGGAGCACCTCTACCGGGCCACCTACACAGGGGAGCACCTCTACCGGGCCACCTACACAGGGGAGCACCTCTACCGGGCCACCTACACAGGAGAGCACCTCTACCGGGCCACCTACACAGGGGAGCACCTCTACCGGGCCACCTACACAGGGGAGCACCTCTACCGGGCCACCTACACAGGGGAGCACCTCTACCGGGCCACCTACACAGGGGAGCACCTCTACCGGGCCACCTACACAGGGGAGCACCTCTACCGGGCCACCTACACAGGGGAGCACCTCTACCGGGCCACCTACACAGGGGAGCACCTCTACCGGGCCACCTACACAGGGGAGCACCTCTACCGGGCCACCTACACAGGGGAGCACCTCTACCGGGCCACCTACACAGGGGAGCACCTCTACCGGGCCACCTACACAGGGGAGCACCTCTACCGGGCCACCTACACAGGGGAGCACCTCTACCGGGCCACCTACACAGGGGAGCACCTCTACCGGGCCACCTACACAGGGGAGCACCTCTACCGGGCCACCTACACAGGGGAGCACCTCTACCGGGCCACCTACACAGGGGAGCACCTCTACCGGGCCACCTACACAGGGGAGCACCTCTACCGGGCCACCTACACAGGGGAGCACCTCTACCGGGCCACCTACACAGGGGAGCACCTCTACCGGGCCACCTACACAGGGGAGCACCTCTACCGGGCCACCTACACAGGGGAGCACCTCTACCGGGCTACCTATACTGGGGGCACCTCTACCAGGCTACCTATACTGGGGGCACATCTACCAGGCTACCTATATTGGGGGCACATCTACCAGGCTACCTATATTGGGGGCACCTCTACCAGGCTACCTATACTGGGGGCACCTATACCTGAGTAGCTATACTGGAGGTACCTGTACCTGGCTAGCTTTACAGGGGGAGGTACCTGTCATGCTATACCGGATACACCAATACCTGGCTACCATACTGGGGTAGGGAAGCCGGTCAAAATTCCACATCGGGGCCCAGAGGTCTGTAGCCACGCCTCTGGTGATCACTGGCAAAACAAAGGAAGCCCTGGCAGACGCCGACACTTCCTGACTGCAGTGCCTCTCCAAGGTTCAGCAGCCAGGTCCTCTAGAGCCGACTCCCTGCTCCCTCCGTGGTCCGAGGTGATCTTAGGACTCCGGCACCACCTATGCTTACACATCTGGGGTCAGTTTACACAGTGGGAATTGCCAATTGCAGTAGAGGTAATTTGTTGGATGCAAGAGGAAGAAGCCTAAGCTGCTACAGAGGCGATTACAGGATGCTGCTATCAGACCAAAATCAATTATCCTATGGACATTGTTTGAATTCCACACCCACTGGTGGCACAGGACCTAGGATTTTTATGATAATTTACAGGGAAGATAGAGGGAAGGAGCCTGCTGGTAATTTAATAATGGAGTGGCTGGAAACCCATGTACTAAACAGAAGAGATACAATTTTCTCATATTTTGGTTTTTATTCTCATCTTATTTTTATGGCTACAGATGATATGAGTATGGATGAAGAAGTCTGTTATGGAAAAGATGAAATCCCCTATAGGGAAATGAAAACTTGGATAGAAGTTGAGGAGGGGTGGAGTTAATCTAATAAAAAGTAACATGGCGGAAGACCTATCGATCTTGACAAAGACGGGTGAGTCCGTCGAAACATGTCGATCTGAACCCGCTCTGACTGTTTGTGGCATCCTATCAGGCTCCACGGCTGTCAGTAGCCCTTCATCGCCTTCTTCATGGAGCAGTGTCCGGAGTTATCAAGTGGAACGCATAGGAGCGTCCCTTGACATGCATAGTAGGAGAGTGGGAAGTGGCTCATCTGTGTGAATCGCAAGGAATTACTAGGAGCAAAGTGCAGAAGTGACGTCACGGTCTGAGGTGAGCCTGCGGAGAGCGATCGCAGCGTTTTAAAACGTCCTCTTGGCCCGATAATGGACCACAGGACATTTAACATGTCACCACTACCGTCAGAACCTGCAGAGCCTTGATTGGGGAAATGGTAGACTTCCCTGAACCAAAGTGCCCGTAAGCAAAGATCATTCCTTTAACGAGAAGCCAATGAGCTTTGCCCTTACAAAACCCTCTCTGTCTCACAGAGAGTGTGAGGTCGTCTAGTGGTCAAAAAATAAATAGATACAAAAATAAAACACACATGTCACACTACATTTTACACTTATTAATTAAAAATAAATTAATACCTCCCCCTCCCCCCCAGTTATCAAAATAAAAAATTCTTTTTAAGTATGTTCCGGGGATCCCAGAACCCCTGCTTGCAGTGTACTTCCCCACCCTACTACTTTTTCGTGGAAAAAAAAATCCTAGGGAGAACACCGACTTGGATATTATTCATTGAAGTCCTGTTTGTGGAATGTTTGATGCTATCTCATGCTGTCTACTATTATGTAATTCACAGTGCATAGATTTTCCTTGTTTTTTGTATTGTTATTTACTGTTAGAGTGCTGTTTTACTATAGCGCTATCTTGCACCCTACCTAGGCCTTTGAAACTAAAATACCAAATGCGATATTTTACCAACCTAATAATTTTACAAAACAGGTATTAGTAAATCGAGCCCAATGTGCTTTAATCAGGGCTGGATTTACCATAAGGCACGTGCCTACAGGCGCCTTGTGTGGAAAAGGCAGGTCCCCGACAGTCCCCTCTCCTACTAGCAGTGACAATAGTGCTGCAGGAAAAGCCGCCTCGTCATTTACCTACTCCAGCGATGCGACCTTAGCCGCATTCACAGCGTCCTGTTTCCATGGTCACAGGGCGTCTCGTGATCTGCCTGTACCAGTAGCATAGATGGGTCACAGGTTTAGTAAGGGCGCTGCTGGAGACACCATCCACGAAGGATAAGAGCTGGCAAGTGACAAGGCAGCGCAGCATACAGCCTCCTGGTGTGTGTGTGTGTGTGTGTGTGTGTGTGTGTGTGTGTGTGTGTGTTTTTCCTCCCCCTGCCTCAGCAATGTAACTTCATACCTTCCTTCTGCACTAACTTCCTGGGCCCCGGGATAACAGAACTCAGTACTGAACTGGAATGTGAACTACTCCTGTCTATAAACCAGGTACTTTCTCTTTCCTATAGACTTCCTCTCTGCTTGTATCCCAAACTTTCCCCAGTGCCCCATGCACATGCTTCCCCCTCAGAGTTCACACTCTGCAAGTCAGGTTATCTCTGCCGTGTGTGTGTGTGTGTGTGTGTGTGTGTACATCTGTAGCGCGTGTGTGATGCAGGGTTGTACATCTGTAGCGCGTGTGTGATGCAGGGTTGTACATCTGTAGCGCGTGTGTGATGCAGGGTTGTACATCTGTAGCGCGTGTGTGATGCAGGGTTGTACATCTGTAGCGCGTGTGTGATGCAGGGTTGCACATCTGTAGCGCGTGTGTGATGCAGGGTTGTACATCTGTAGCGTGTTTGTGATGCAGGGTTGTACATCTGTAGCATGTGTGATGCAGGGTTGTACATCTGTAGCGTGTGTGTGATGCAGGGTTGTACATCTGTAGTGTGTGCATGTGTGTGATGCAGAGTTGTACATCTGTAGTGTGCGTGTGTGTGTGTGATGCAGGGTTGCACATCTGTAGCGCGTGTGTGATGCAGGGTTGTACAGCTGTAGCGTGTTTGTGATGCAGGGTTGTACATCTGTAGCATGTGTGATGCAGGGTTGTACATCTGTAGCGTGTGTGAGATGCAGGGTTGTACATCTGTAGTGTGTGCATGTGTGTGATGCAGAGTTGTACATCTGTAGTGTGCGTGTGTGTGTGTGTGTGTGATGCAGGGTTGTACATCTGTAGTGTGTGTGTGTGATGCAGGGTTGTACATCTGTAGTGTGTGACTGTACAGTCCACACACACTGCAGCGACTAGTGGAGGTACATTGGCTATCATTCATAAAAAAATGTGGTCGGTAACAAAAATCCGTGTGGGAGAATACCGATTTCGGTAGTTTAGACTTCTGGGTGGTCATTCATAAAAATGTTGCCAGTTGCTATACAAGTGCGGAGATTTCCAGAAAAAGGCCGTCGGTAGGCTTGCAGAAACAGAGAAGCTGCCCGAGTCCCTCCGTGCACTGCTCTCTCTGCTGCTGCTTGGGAGGTCGGTCTCCATTCACTTGTATGTATTCCACATGCTTATCGTTACTGCCGAGGGAGCGGTAATCCCCGTCCGCATACCGCTTGCTCTAAATGTTTATGAATTAACATTTTGTTACTTTTTCTAGATAATTACCGCACAAGGCGGTAATTTATCGCTCTGCCAGCTTTTCATTCGGGAACAGCCTTTATGAATACACATTTTGCAAAGTGGTCGGTAAAGTGAGCGGTTTTCAGCATTTCCGCATGCGGGAATGCTTTATGAATGATAGCCATTGTGGGTGAAGGTCTAGATCACCGGGGAAGCCAAATGAGAGAAAGAGGGAACGCTCTAGATACCAGGGGACTGTATAGGGGAGGGAGAACCACTAAACACAAGGGAGCTGTATAGGGGAGGAAGGAAGGACCACTAGACACCAGGGAACTGTATAGGGGAGGGGGCCATTAAACGCCAGGTAACTTTTATAATGGGAGGGCGGTGGCCTCTAGACATTTAGATTGGCTCGCAAATTGGTCTCAATGTTGAGTTTTGTCCCACTTTGTATTTTATACCCGTCTCCTGATTATCCATTGCCTTCGGTGGTAGGAGAGCCTGCCGCCTGGCCTCTCCAGAGTCCAGTAGCTCAGACAGCCCCCCCCCCTCCCCAACAAACAAAATTAAAACCTCCTCCATCTCCTTAGTAATTAAAGTGAGTCCCAGGCTATATCCCAGCCAGGACCCACCACAGGTTTAAGGGCTCATTTCCACTAGTGTGGCGTGCATCTCGCAGACGCATGCCGGCACTGAGCGTGTGGGTGGGATCGCAGGCGAATCCCATGAACCGTGCCATGCACTGCTATGGGATTCGCAGCCTCCGCCGCCAATTCTGCGGGGGGGGGGGGCTCCCGCAAGCGATTCGGCCGCAGCGCCGTTATCCTATGGCAGAGTTTTCCCGTGCGATTCATGTGCGGGAAAACTCTGCGGAATTGCGGCGGAAACCGCAATAGTGGAAACAGGCCCTAAACCTAGAGGGCTCCAGACCACCATCAGGCCTCAGCCTACCATCACAAGGTCACCAGCCAGAGCCTCAATCCTACCACCAACACCACCAGGCCTCCAGACCACCAAGAAAAAAAAAAAAAATGGGTGTAAATTGGGGTGTGGCCTGTATTAAGGGGCGGAATTTAGGGCGCTAGAACCTCAGTGCCTACAAGCTCCAGAGTTGTAAATCTGGCCCTGGCTTTAATACATTTTGAAAGAACTGGTTTAAACCAAACTATTTGAGGCATCCTTCACTACTGAATCAACTTCAAACTGTGAACCCCACACAATAAGTCATGAGAAGCTTTTGCTTCAAACAGGGCTGGATTAAGTGGTACTGGGGTCCTGGAACAAAAAGGTAACCAGGAGGCCCTCATCCCCCCAGCAAAGTCAGACTCTGGGACACCCAAGTCAGCTTCCTCCCAGGTGGTTTCTCCCCAATTGCTCCCCTGCATGATGAGTGGATGCCTGGCTGTCTCTTCTCCATGTGGCACATGTTATAAGAAAATAACCTGTGCCGGGTCATGGAGCTCCTGTGGGGCTGTGGCAGCGCAGGGGGTGGGAGATGTGTAGTATAGGGGTTAGGAGCTTGGCAGTGGTTGGGGCTCTGGGGTAACTGCCCCCTTTGCTTTAATGGTAGCACAGGCCCTAGCTTAGAAATGGTGGTTTCAAATACTAAAGGTGCCCATACATTAGAAGATTATGGGCATATTCGACCAAGAAACAAATTTATCTCTAAATCGAATCAGATTCGAAATAAATTTGTCTCTAATCGAATCTGCCCATACACTACAGGCTGATTCCCGTCCGATTTCAGCATGAAATCATCAGGGAATCTGCTGAGCTGCTGCGTCCTCCCCGCCGCAATGTATAAATGTATGCAGTGTGTGTGCATTTATACATTACCTGTCCGGTGTCGGCCTCCACGCGGTGACCGTCCATTTCGTTGGGTAAG
>NW_027152576.1:20000-50000 GCF_040937935.1 Hyperolius riggenbachi
CGCTCTGAAAAACGCCTGTTCAGAGCGGTTTTGACGGCGTTTTTGTTACAGAAGCTGTTCAGTAACAGCTTTACTGTAACAATATATGAAATCTACTACACCAAAACTGCTACACAAAACAGCAAAACGCTAGCTGAAACGCTACAGAAAAAGAAAAAGCGTTTCAAAATCTGCTAGCATTTTGCGGATCTGCTAGCGGGTTTTGGTGTGCACCAGGCCTTAAACTCTGATATTGGATTGTGGGAAAATCCCGCATTGCTGAGCCTCGACTCTTCAACCAAATTAGATATCACATAGTCTCCACCAGTATCAATTGCAATGCAATAGATCAGTGTAGTAGATAGATGCATTTGAAGTAGGCATTGCAAAGTATTTACTCAAACACTGCCTATAGGCGTACTCGGCAAATTCCAGATATTAGTCCATGGAACTTATGTAGTGACAGATAGGCCCGTAACATGAATGATCAAAAGAATCTCTTCAATGTACAAATTGGCAACATTAGCCCCATTGTATCAGAGTTCATGTATCAGCGGTTGGTAGGCAAAGCATAAACACATGCATAGTAGAACTAACACATAGACACTGTGTAGAGAAAGCAAGCCAGACTCAAAGTGCATCAGCCAGCAGTATGATAAAGTTCAGGCAAGCACAATTGCAGAAGCTGTGTGGAGCACTCAAATAGCTGGATAGTGTCACATTGCCCACCGGGCTCTTACTGTGTCATAATGGTTGGGCGAGGCTTGAAGAGGAAAGATGGATCTTGGGCTCAAGGAAGGCTGATGAGGATGGCAATGAGGACGGCGTCCTCGATCGATTTCGCAGGCGCTGCCGGCTTCTTCAGGAGGTGTGTATCCCAATGCTTGTGACGTGGCGGCTATGTGCCGACCGCCGCCCAATCCGGCCGCAGCGCACAGTCCCTCCCGCCCCCACCCGTGGGGCGGGCAGACATGACGGGCGAGCCATCCAATAGCGCGTCTGCCAAGCCCCGCCCCCCCACACGCAGGCCCAAAGGAAGGAGCAGGAGAGGCCAATCTAAGCGCAAGGCAGCCGGGTCGAGCGGCGGGGACACAAAGCAGGTGCGCCACCCAACTCCAACAATACATAGTGCAAATATATACAAACAGAGACTAAGTTAACAGAATTTGATAAGTTTTTAAACAAAATCATATAGATAAATGTAGCGGCACATCAATAAACAGAATATCCACAAGATAATATGCCCCATAGAATATAAAATGTCACAACATGCAAATGCATAATGCCAAACCTATGGAGCTAGTCCCATGATGGAAACATTTTACTGGTACATTTAACCATCAATCACAATTTAATAGTAATGGCCTAGAAGAGTATGCGAGATGCTCCAGTGGGACAGATGTTAACCCCCGGCCACAGGTTAGTCACAGGTACAGATTAGCGTACGACGGCGCACAAGTTGTGCCAATCGCAGTTCCATGCACATGGAGGTAATGGGCACCCTCAAAAAGAAAAATTTTATTGGTTAGAATAAATTCCAATAAATTTAGCAAAAACATGTTGTGGGCCCTATGTTGAATGCCCAATTCACTCAAAAAAAGGTTGTCGCTTGTACTCCAAGATCATGTGGTATACTTGAGTAGAGGACCTCCACATCCAGAGCCACTAATAAAGTACCAGGAGGGAGCTGTAGACCCTCCAGAGTCTGTAAAAGATGAGATGAATCATGTACATATGAAGGTAACGATTGTACATGTGGCTGAAGATACCTGTTGACGTAAATACTGGCACGTTCAGACAAGGAGCCTCGTCACTAAAATATCGGGCAACCCGGGGGTTTGCTTAGGTTTTTGTGGACCTTCGGTAATGCGTAAAATAAAAAAAATTTACTGAGCATGTGCAAACAGTCTAACGCGGCTAAAAACGTGTATAACGCATAGCGTGCAGCACTTTCATTTAACGTGCAGTGTTAGACACCAACGCAACATCTGCAATGTGTGAACACCCCATTGATTTTTCATTGCTGTAAGCTATTGTGCGTTACATGTTGTTTTAACGTGCAACTTTAACGTTGCACTGTGAAAGAGGCCTAAATGTGAGTTTTTATTTCTTTAAGCGTTACAGCCCCCTGAGCCCCCAAAGGTAGCTGTGAGTTTGATAATGGAGAGGGGATTCTTTGAGCTGGTTGCTCTGATTGCATGGTACCCCTAATTGAGGCTTCTTGTGCATTGGCTTGTGTGGGAGCTTTAAAGCTGTAAGCACTCAAGCTTTTATCCGTTTCCAGATGGTTGCCCCTTGTTCTAGGTTTGTTTGCCATATGGCTTTTTTGCATAGAGATAACAACTGGAGTTTCTTAAAGAGAATCTGTATTGTTAAAATCACACAAAAGTAAACATACCAGTGCGTTAGGGGACATCTCCTATTACCCTCTGTCACAATTTCGCCGCTCCCCGCCGCATTAAAAGTGGTTAAAAACAGTTTTAAAATGTTTGTTTATAAACAAAGAAAATGGCCACCAAAACAGGAAGTAGGTTGATGTACAGTATGTCCACACATAGAAAATACATCCATACACAAGCAGGCTGTATACAGCCTTCCTTTTGAATCTCAAGAGATCATTTGTGTGTTTCTTTCCCCCTGCATCTCTCATGCACTGAAGTTTCAGGCTGCTCTTTTCTTCCTGCAAACAGCTTTGCCCTTGTCTGTAATTCCTCACTATGTGAAAGCCCATCCAGCTCAGAGGACGATTTATCCAGCTTGTAAAAGATGAGAGAAGAGAGAAGCTGCTCTAATCTAAATAACACACAGGCAGTGTGCATATAGGTGCCTGGATGGGGGAGTTTATAGCAGAACCACAACACTGAAGAACTTGGCAGCCTTCCAGACACAGGCTGACAAGTCTGACAAGAGAGAGATAAGTTGGTTTATTACAGAGACTGTGATAGTACAAAGTGCTGCAGTAAGCCAGAACACATTAGAATAGCTTTTGGAACTTGTAGGATGATAAACAGGATGCAATTTTTGTTACGGAGTCTCTTTAACTCCTCCTGAACTGGAAATAATTAGACTGATGTATCTGATCTTAATGTTTTATTTCTTAGCTGTACTACACATACAAATCATAATATCATAAAAATGTTTTTGCTTCAGTGTCTCTTTAAAGGGAAGGTCCAAGGTAATTAAAAAACAATCTACCTACCTGGGGCTTCCTCCAGACCCTGGCAGCCGTCCTGTGCACTTGCCGCAGCTCCAATCCCAGCCGGTGGCCCAGGGTCCCCTCTGGTGCAGATGCCGATGGGCAACTACTGTGCCTGCGCGAGAGCCATTCGCGGTCGCACTGATTTCATCTGGAGTGTTCTGTGCAGGCGCAGAACTATTGCGCCTGCGCAGTACTCTCCAGACCATGTCAGCGTGACCCCGAGTGGTTCTTGCGCAGTAGATGGTGATCTGGCGAGCTTGGCATCTGCACCGGAGGGGGCCCCGGGCTGGCAGCGGAGCTGCGGCGAGGGCACACGGTGGCTGCCAGGGTCTGGAGGAAGCCCCCAGAGTAAGTAGATTTTTGTTTAATTACCTCAGTCCTTCTCTTTTTATATTTTTAAAGAACACCTTTTCAATGTGGCATAAAGATGTAGATAAGCTCAGCTTATAAAATTCAGGGGCAGGAAACCCCACAGGGCATTGAAGCTCACTCTGGTAAATTGATCTCTTTTTCGTGTCTCATGTATTCAGCCGTCCTGATGTAGGAGGAGTGAATGCCTGTTGGAAATTACCAGTACCAGTATTTTGACAAATCCTCCAGGATTGGCTACCTTAATTCCCTCCCTACTGTTGGTAGCATATTCCTGCCTTTCTTTATGAGGGATTTAATATTATTTTGTACTATGGTCTATGTTTCTTTTACTCTCAAAGTTTTATTGAACAAATTTAGCATACAAAAATGTTAGTTACAAAAGATTGACTGTGAGCTTGAGCTTAATACAAAAGTTAACCAGCAAAGTCACACAGTCTAGTTAGTTGACATTCTGGCACAATAGAAACAGTCAATACTTGGCTTCCTGTATAAAGGTAATAAAGTAGAAAGTGATGAATATCCTAAGAGACACTCTTACGGAAAATATCCAATAGGCTGTATAAGTAAACTTGTACATTAAAGAGTAACTGTCGGGCATAAAATAAAAAAAAATATTCTTTATTTTCATCTGGTATACAAGTAATAAGGATGCTAAACAGGCAATCCAAAAGTTAAAATCACTATTAGTTTTCTTGTTGATAAATTATGATTCCCCAGTTGACATGACTCTTATTTGGTACACAAAAGAGACGTTGCAGGGCATGCTGGGTTGTCTTTTTTTTGCTTCTCTACTTCCCCTCAGACAAACTAATGCAGCCTAATTGGCTGAAGCTACTTTCCCTCCTGTTTTCCCCTCCCACACCTCTGTTCCTCTCTGATTGGCCAAAATTTCTCAGGCTGAAACAATGCACTTTCTATAGTGAAGGGTGGGCAAATCAGGCAGAGAAGACTAATGGCGCATATTACATCACGACTGGCTTCAAAATAGCCACAGTAAATATGGAAACTGTCTAGAATAGGATTCTCTACTCTTCCTTAAAGAGAATCTGTATTGTTAAAATCGCACAAAAGTAAACATACCAGTGTGTTAGGGGACATCTCCTATTACCCTCTGACACAATTTCGCCGCTCCTCGCCGCATTAAAAGTGCTTAAAAACAGTTTTTAAAAGTTTGTTTATAAACAAACAAAATGGCCACCAAAACAGGAAGTAGGTTGATGTACAGTATGTCCACACATAGAAAATACATTCATACACAAGCAGGCTGTATACACCCTATACACCCTTCCTTTTGAATCTCAAGAGATCATTTGTGTGTTTCTTTCCCCCTGCATCTCTCATGCACTGAAGTGTCAGGCTGTTTCTTTCTGCAGAGTGCAGACAGCTCTGCCTGTATGTAATTCTTCAGTATGTGAAAGCCCAGCCAGCTCAGAGGAGGATTTATCCAGCTTGTAAAAGATGAGAGAAGAGAGAAGCTGCCCTAATCTAAATAATACACAGGCAGTGTGCAGAGAGGGGCCTGGAGGGGCGAGATGCATCACAGAACCACAACACTGAAGAAATTGGCAGCCTTCCAGACACAGGCTGACAAGTCTGACAAGAGAGAGATAAATTGATTTATTACAGAGATGGTGATAGTAGAACCTGCTGCAGTAAGCCAGAACACATTAGAATAGCTTTTGGAACTTGTAGGATGATAAAAAACAGGATGCAATTTTTGTTACGGAGTCTCTTTAATAAAATTCACAAGAATCATAACGTGGACAGTGCAATACAAATGTTATGTAAGTAGAGCAAGTATTTATTTATATATTTGTTTTTTTTTCCTGAGATAGTATGGCTGACAGCTCCTCTTTAAAAGAGTTATCCGGGCATTATAAAGAAAATAAAGGCTACTTACCGGGGGCTTCCTCGCCGCACCTCTGCGCGCAGCCGTTCGCCGGAGCTCCGTCCGCTGTCAATCACCGCCACGTGGGCCGGAGCGGACTGCGCAGGCGCAGAACTACTGAGCCTGCGTAGTCCTCTTTGACCCACGTGGCGGTGATTGACAGCGCCGCTCGCGCAGGCGCAGTAGAGAGCGACCTGGAAGTCACTCTGACGTCATCGCCGGGGACTGGGACGGAGCTCCGGCGAACGGCTGCGCGCAGAGGTGCGGCGAGGGAGGTCATGGGAGCTTGGGGCTGGAGGAAGCCCCCGGTAAGTAGCCTTTATTTTCTTTATAATGCCCGGATAACTCCTTTAAGGTATGTTAAGGTGTACCATGGAGTATAAAATAGGAAAAAGAGGTCAAAAACTTAACAGTGGAAAACTATTAAACAATCTGGATGATGTGAGTATTGTTGTCAACAATTAACCATATCAAATATAACCGTAAGGTTGTATTAAGGAGGTTAAGTGTCGAGATTGGTCTAAAATGTGGAGTAATTTAATATGTTAACCTTATGCCTGTTAACAGTAGTCATGAGGTTTCAAGAGAGTAGGGAAAGATGTGAACCATACTTGGATTTCAACCAAGAGTCCCAAATGTCAAAGTATGTGGCGGTATCTTCTTTAGTTAGATCCATGAGGTATTAATTAATACAAATGTTGTTTATCCTTTGCACAATTTTATCCCAGCTGATTTCCTTGGTTAGCCAGGATTGAACAATTTGGATTCTACTGTCAAAAACCTGAGCGGTTCTTGCCTTTTTCATGATTGCTAACTCAGTAAAGGACCAGCCTTTAAAGCGTTGCTATCATATAAATCCGGCATAGCGGGGTCTGAACCCTCTATAACAGTAATTATAGAGTGACGGTATACCATGAAATGAATCAGAGCACTCAGTATATGATTTTATATAAAAAATCATACAGCATACTGTATATACAGAATATGAACCGTTCCAAGTAGTGTTTCCTTCTAACAGTATTCCATCTCATCATGGCTTTATAGCCAAGCGATCATCAATCTTCTAAGCACATTTAAAAAAGAATATAACAGTTGTGTTATGTAGAATAAGATCAAAAGTAGGCTCATCTGTATCAATAGCTGTGTATAATAGCTGTGTAAAACTTGTAGTAATCTTCTTAAAGAAATAGCATAAAATATAGATTCTTAAAAAACTTCTTGCTAACATCTTAAAAAAACGTAATGCTGAAAAATTAATAAAGTAAATCACCAGAATATTATTATTATTATTATTATTATTATTATTATTATTATTTAGATTTATATAGCGCCAACATATTACGCAGCACTGTACAATAAATAAGGTTACAGACAATAACAGGGGTGACAGAACAATACAGGTAATAGACAATAGATACAACAATACAGGTAATAGCAAAAAGATATACAACACAATGCAGACAGTAGTACAATGCCAGATCATAAACTGGAGTGGTAGTGGTAACAAGTTCCAAATTCTGGGTAAAGTGCACACAGTCATGTATGATACACAAGGGGAGAGGGCCCTGCTAAGGCTTACAATCTAGAGGGAGGGGTTGGTGACACAAAAGGAGGAGGTGCAGCAAGTAGTTATTGGCAGAAAGGATTAGGGCAGTGTTGATTTGATCACCAATAGTATAAAACACTTCAGCGCTGAATCATATATGTCCACCACCGGAAACGCCAAAAAACAAATGCGCTTACCGGACAATTACAGACCTTAATTACAGGGTCTGTGATAAAGCCTTATGAGGTCAGCAGCGGGTATCTTCACAGCTGGCCTCCTCTCCAGGTATGACAGATTAGTTCAAATGCAGTATTTCACCGTATTTTGGGCATGCAAAGAAAACAATCCACATCTAAGTGTATCTATTGCGACTTTAATAAAGAACCTTAATGTTGGAGGAGGGAAGACAGAGAGCAAAAAAGGAGCTGTTCTGCCTTTTCGTGACTGAATACAATGTACAATATAAGAAGTTGGAGAAAATTTTAATTAAACATTGGCCCATATTGGGAGAAGACCCTGTTTTGGCCCATTATTACCCAAACGACCAGAAATTATATATAGGAGGGCACCCACGATAAAAAGTTTAATAACAGGAAGTGCCATTGACCAACCCCATTATAGAGGGTTAAGTTTTTTTGGGGGGAAAAAAGTTTTTTTTAAATGCAGAAAATGTGACATGCACTACTTGTATTAAAACCCCCAGAAAACAAAACATTTTTTCAGATTTTTATGAGATAAAAGAATTTATCACGTGAGTCGAAATTTGTAGTTTATCTACTAAAATGTCCATGTGGCCTCAAATATGTAGGCAGGACAAAAAGAAAATTAAAGGAACGCCTGGGAGAACATGTGAATAATATAAAGAATGGTTTTGTAGGACATTCAGTTTCCGATCATTTTAGGCTAAAACATAATAAAGATCCCTCGGGATTAATTTTTTGTGGTATTCAAAAATATTTAAATAACTGGAGGGGTTCTAATAAAAAAAGAGAAGTGTCCAAACTTGAAACCAAATGGATATACGAATTAAACTGTATGGTTCCACATGGATTAAATGTTGAATTAGATCTGAATTGTTTTATTTCTAATGTGTGATAATTGAGTGTGGCAATACTAACTTTAGCCACTAGATGGTAGTGTAGGATCATTAAATTGGGTCGGTTTTTTAGCATGTAATGAATTTTTATCACCAGTAGATGGGAGTGTTGGATTAGAAATGAATTGATTTTTGTAAATGGGACGCCGTTCATCCCCACGTCTGATTGCAAATAATTTTTTGCTAGAATTAATTTATATCCGCATATCCCTTATAGGATACTATTTGTATTGAATTAAATTTCTTAGGATATAAATTTGAATCTTTTATGAGACTCATGCGTATAGCGTGGGTCCATTTATATAATGAAGTCGATATTGGTCTCCTAATTGTGTTCGCATAGACTCATATATGATGGATTGAGCTGAGGGGGACACGTACATGACGTGCGCGTAAGTCGCATAGGGATATGTAACAGTATCCGGGAGTTTGTACGCTTTGACCCCATGTTTTGGGCGGAAGTGACGCGACTTGGAACGCACCGCCATGTTCCCGGAAGATTCCGTGTCTAATCCCGGCGTGACCCTCCCCGGACAACCTTGTTAATCTAAGGTAAAGATATTATATAAAGGTACATCCAGCCACTTTTGTCCTTTAGCCCCTGATGAAACTTTGATAGTGAAACTGGTCGGGTGAGGCGGACGTGTGGCTGGACGGCGTCTTATGATATATGTGCTGTTGTTCATCGTGGGGCCCAGATGTAAGTGATTCTTTTAAAGTTTTTTTATGTGGATTTTATGGATCTTTATTAAAGTCGCAATAGATACGCTTAGATGTGAATTGTTTTCTTTGCATGCCCAAAATACGGTGAAATACTGCATTTGAACTAATCTGTCATACCTGGAGAGGAGGCCAGCTGTGAAGATACCCGGTGCTGACCTCATAAGGCTTTATCACAGACCCTGTAATTAAGGTCTGTAATTGTCCGGTAAGCGCATTTGTTTTTTGGTGTTTCCGGTGGTGGACATATATGATTCAGCGCTGAAGTGTTTTATACTATTGGTGATCAAGATGCTATACTGAAGTGTTGGACTTTGGCTGCTTTATATATATTTTGCTCCATTCATTCAATGACTTTGTTGGTTGCGCTGATATATATGTGATTTTAGTGTTGATTTGATGTAGGCCTCCTTGAAGAAGTGAGTTTTGAGTGCTTTTTTGAAAGTGTTGAAGGTGGCAGCAAGCCTGATGGGCAGTGAGAGAGAGTTCCACAGGATGGGGGCAGCTCTAGTGAAGTCCTGCAGTCGTGCATGGGAGTGCGAGATGCGTGGGGTGGTTAAGAGAAGGTTGTTGGAGGAAGAGATATTACCCCTTCTCTATCATCTCTTCAGCATCTAGAACCACTTGTGGGAAGGTAGCTTCTGCCTCATGTGTCTTCTCAGGAGATTGGTGGGCTTCTGCAAACTATGAGCTTTCAGTTCCTACTTTTATAGTGATTGGATGCAATATGGCTGCCTAATCTGGAATTTCCCTGAATTCCAGGTTCTGATTGGCTAAAGCTTCCGTGCGTCAATGCTTTATCATGTTTTGAATACCTAAATCATAATATTGTTTATAAATTCTGATTAGGTCATTTCTGACGCAGTTGATTAAAAATGGACGTCACCAGCCATCTTGTCTGCTGGTTGGCTTTTTTGACCCAGACATTGGACTTCCAAAAACGTTGTAATTTATGACGCATTTCTGATAATGTCTTTCTACGAATTAAATTGGAATGTGTGTTCTTTCCCAAACAAGAAATAGGGCATGTTGACCCAAACAATCTCTGAATTAAGATATAGTAATGTAATGCTTATTTAAACATACAGGGCGTCTAATGTACTTATTTAAATATAAAGCTTATTATATAATTCTTCTTGAAACAATTAATCATAAGGTATAATTGCATATTAAATCTTAATACAGTAATATAAAATCATGTTCTGTATATTTGTCTTTCTGATGAAGAAATACATATAATACTTTCTCCTGGCAGATGTCAGTATTTCATCATGTAAATATCAATCTGTATTAATATGAATTATAAGATTATAAAACCGCCAGGTGGCATAATAAGTGGCCTAAATACGGGACAATAGAAAAAACCTATTGACATTTTTTTGATAAGACCTCCTAACCCAAACATTCAGAGTTCAATCAATTTTTATTGAGAAAAGATAAGCAGGTATTGTTACAGCATGATCAATTGAAATCGTTCAGCTGAAGATTTACAGTATCATATGGCAATAAACAGAGAACAGGATAAGTAGGCTTTTTAAAAAAAACTAATACAACATAAAGAACTAACACATATATGGCTAAAGATCTCTACGAACAAAGCTATATTGTGGGACCAATACCTAAAAGGCGTCACAAAGGGCCCCCCCCTTGCAAGATCTACCCATATAAACATCACCTACGGGCAGGGCTGTGGAGTCAGTCCAAAAATCCACCGACTCCGACTCCTCAGTTTAGGATTCCACCGACTCCGACTCCTCTAATTTGCATATTACAATTTTGTTGATTAAAAGTATGTAACATAAAATTCGTCTCTTAACTGCCAACGCTTAGGAATTTTACAAGACAACTGAAGTGAGAAGGATATGTAGACTACTATATTTATTCCCTTTAGACTAAAACTAGTCCTTGGTAAGAGTACTTGTAAAAGGTACGGACCGGAACAAAGAACATCTATCAGTCCCTAGGCAATGTAAGTGTCGGTACATGTAAGAATGATGTGCAGGTGCTCTGCAGGGGAATAGGAGATTCTTCCTCTATTACACATTCTTCATGCACAATCTGAACCAGGTTTATGAGTGATAGACAACACCTCTGTGTTCAATGTGCACAACATTCTCAGTGGATTCCCTGCAGCTCTGTGGGGAGTGCATATGTAATGTATAGTAATACTGTGTAACAAAGTAAACCTGAGACAGATGAAATTAAAGTTTTATACATACCTGGGGCTTCCTCCAGCCTCCTTCAGGCTAATCAGTCCCTCGTTGTCCTCCTCCACCACCTGGATCTTCTGCTATGAGTCCAGGTACTTGAGCCAGTCGGGTGTAGTGCGCATGCACACACTCCACCGCCAGGAGCATACTACACCTGTGCCGCACTATTGCGCAGGTGCAGAATGTTCCTGGCTGTGGGAGCGGCATGCGGCCGGACAGCGCTGACTGGCTGAATTACCAGGACTCATATCAGAAGATCCGGGTGGTGGAGGACAGCGAGGGACTGATTAGCCTGAAGGGGGCTGGAGGTAGTCCCAGGTATGTATAAAACTTTTCATCCGTCTCAGGTACCCTTTAATTTGTAGTCACCAAACCAAATTTTAACAACATATCAAATTATTTGATTTCATCAGCAAAGGGAGTGCAGACATTTGCATAAATCAGCATCAATGCAGAATTATTTCCATCTCATTGACCATCTCTATTAGTGACACGGCTACACGTCAGGCTTTATTCTTACAGCATAGATGTTATTTAGTATATATAAGAGATTCTTGTGTACACATCATATATACAGTCACAATCAGATATGTATATCTGACCTTAAAAATACGGGGACTGCTTTATTGAAGCAGCACAAGTAACTAATTTTGATTGGTTTATTTCATTTTTGTGAACTAAGCACAGCTATTACTGTATATATACTGTATATATACATTATTTTTAATGACTATTATCTGAGAAATAGAAAATTTTATCATATTTTCTATTTTAATTACAGTTACAAATTCATTAGGAGTCGGAGCATTTTTTCCCGACTCCGACTCCAGGCACCCAAAATTGCCCGACTCCACGACTCCGACTCCACAGCCCTGCCTACCAGTATCCTGTGTACAGGTTCTGTCACTGCCTAACCAGATGAGACTGCTAAAACAAACCCACTTTTAAGAAGGAGAAAGGTTGGAGAAGACAGGTGGGAAAAAGAAAAGGAACAGAAGAGAGAAACAGAAAGGGAAGGAAAAGAGAGAAGAGGAAGGGCAAATGCCCTCTCCTCCCCCCCCCCCCCGCACCTGCCAGCGCTTTCTCTCTTCCCCCCCCCCCCCACACCTGCCAGCGCTCTCTCTCTCATCCCCCCATCATTTTCCCGCAATCTATTGAATGTTATCCATGCAGAATAGATTTCCCCTCTTCAGATTCAGTGAAGATATTCCACAATAACCAAGAATTTTGGTGGTTATGTCAGAATTCTAGCGGTTTTATTTATGCAGGAAAAACTGTCATATGTGTATGTATATATAAATATTAATAATCAATACAGTCCTTCCAAAGAAATAAATAGTTATTGTTAAACCCTATATAATATACTTTAATACTGTGAAATATATTTAAAAGCTAGTGATAATTTGAGACAGTAAAACACTTGTGGGATTGTTTTGGTTCTATACAATTTTGTTGACATGTTCCGTGGCTTGAAGGCCATTACAGCCAGCAAGAAATAATGCCATGTTTTGACTATGATTGTCCTTTGGAATGTCAATAAGTTCCAAGGTTTTTGTATTGTCCCGTATTTAGGACCATGATGCCATCTGGTGGTTTCTTACTTTTATAAAATCAACATTATTAATAGATTGTTATTTGTTATGAAATGCTGACCTCTGCCGGTGGACATTATATTTATTTTATAAGAAAGACAAAAATATAGACATTGATTTTATATTATTAAGATTTAATATGCAATTATTTCTTATATGGTTAATTGTTTTAAGAAGAATTATATAATAAGCTTTATATTTAAATAAGTATATTAGAAGCCCTGTATGTTTCAATAAGCCTTAAATTGCTGAAGGCTCTTGCAGGTCTGTGTTAGTGTCAATCTGACCTGGGGAAGTACCAAGACATTCCAACATAATTAACAGGGAACACTTTATTAGAAATGCGTCATGAATGACATTGTTTAGTCTCCATGTCTGGGTCAGCCAACAGACAAGATGGCTGTTGACGTCCATTTTTAATTACGTGCGTCAGAAATGACCTAAACAAAATGTCAAGCACTCCAAATGATGTAAATTCCCACAAGATAAGGTAATTAAGAATTTATAAATAATATTATGACTTAGGTAATCAAAACATGATAAAGCATTGATGCACGAAAGCTTTAGCCAGTCAGAGCCTGGGATCCAGGGAAGTTCCAGGTTAGGCAGCCATATTGCCTCCAACCCCTATAAAAGTAGGGCCTGAAAGCTCATAGTTTGCAGAAGCCCAGCAATCTCCTGAGAAGACACATGAGGCAGAAGCTACCTTCCCACACGTGGTTCTAGATGCTGAAGAGATGACAGAGAAGGGGTAATCAGCTTAATATTCTGGTGATTTACTTTATTAATTTTTCAGCATAAAGTTTTATTAAGATGTTAGCAAGAAGTTTTTTAGAAGCTATTTTTTTATGCTATTTCTTTAAGAAGATTACTACAAGTTTACACAGCTACTAGATACATAGCTATTGATACAGATGAGACTACTTTTGATCTTATTCTACATAACACAACTGTTATGTTCTTTTTTGAATGTACTTAGAAGATTGATAATTGCTTGGCTCTAAAGCCTTGATAAGATGGAATACTGTTAGAAGGAAACACTACTTGGAACGGTTCATATTTTGTATATATGCTGTATGATAAGCAAATACATTTTTTTATATAAAATCATATACTGAGTGCTCTGATTCATTTCAAGGTATACCGTCAATCTATAATTACTGTTATAGAGGGTGCAGACCCCACTATGCCGGATTTATATGATAGCAACGCTTTAAGGGCTGGTCCTTTACTGAGTTAGCAATCATGAAAAAGGCAAAAACCGCTCGGGTTTTTGACAGTTAAGGAGCCTAGTATGAGATTCTTGCAAAATCCCTTCCATGGCCCTAATACTTTCCATCTCCACCAGCCAGTCTGCTAGTGCAGGAGGCACCGTAGTCTTCCATAGTTTAGGGATTAACAGCCTTGCTGAGGAAGAGATTTTTTTGAATTTCCTAACAGGACCAGGGATCATTAACAGGAGAATCGACTCCGGGGTAATGTCTATCTTTATATCCAGGAACTTTTCGATGATTAATTGTACTGTTGTCCAAAAGTGCTTTAGCACTGGGCAAGAGATCCATATGTGTGTCATATCTCCGATTGCAAGTTGACATCGCCAGCAGGTTTCCGAGCTATCTGGGTATACTATGTGGAGTTGTTTTGGTGTTCTGTACCACCTAGAGACAATCTTGTAAGCATTCTCCTTACCTCTGCCTGAATGGGAGGAAATGTTAGAAAAAATGTTTTTTCCATTCTTCCGGTGAGCATTCTCTATCTATCTGTGCCATTTAGCTACAAAGGAAGGGGGTTGATCAAATGTAGTTGACAGCAGGAGGGCATAATATACGGTTACTGCCTTGCTGGCTGGTGGAGATACAAAACAACCCGCTTCGATTGGAGTTTTTTTTCTCTCATTTCTCCATACTCCAGGGCCTTTTTGAGAAAATGGGCTAGCTGGAGGTATTCAAACAGTGCGATCCTTTGTTCTGCTCCTCTCGCTTCCAAAGTATCTTTAGCTGGTATAATCCCTCGGGTAATCAAAGAACCTAATGTACAATTTTCCCCCAAAATGTTTCTAATAGAGTATTGTTTAGTCATTCCAGGTGGAAAAGCTGGATTGTCCCATAAAGGAGTGTAGGAGCCAGCAAGTATTAGGATACTCTGTGCTGAATTAGGATACTAACCCACACCTTCAAGGTAACAGATGTTGGCCATGGTAAGGAAGAGGCTGAGTTGTGCCTAAGTTTGGGAGGAACCCAAGGAAGGGCCCTCAAGGAGCACTGGGCCAATTAGTTTTCCAAATTAACCCACTGTTTGGACCCATCAGACAGAACCCAATCACTCAGTCTCGTAAAGTGGCAAGCCAAGTGATAGACTTAAGGGCAGGGAAGTGCAAGACCTCCACCTTCCTTAGCTTTAAACAAAATACTTGCAGCTATTCTAGGTCTACGCCTCCTCCAGACATATTTAACCCACATCGATTGCAAAGCTCTCCAAAATGTAGAGGGTATGTGAATAGGCAGAGTTTGCAATGGATATAGTAGTCTAGGCATTAGATTAATTTTAATTACATTAATTCTCCCTGTCCAGGAGTGAGCTAAGCAATTCCATCTTTCCAAATCTTTTCAAATTGATCTAACAGAGGTAAGAAGTTAGACCTGAAGAGCTGAGCAGGATGTTTAGTGATGTTAACCCCTAAGTATGTGATGTGATCTTCACGACATAAGAAAGGGAATGATGCTTTAACAAGAGCAATATTCTTAGGGGAAAGGGATAAATTTAAAATATGGCTTTTGGTAGCGTTCACTTTGAAATAGCTAACCCTGCCAAACTCCCGGAAGGCTGTCAAAAGATTGGGGAGGGACACCTTAGGTTTGGTCACATATAAGAGCAGGTCATCTGCAAACATGGCTGGTCTTGTAATGATCTGTTCCCACCTGTATTCCAGCAATGTCTGGAGAAGATCTTATGGCTACAGCGAGGTGCTCCATAATAATAATGTACAACAGAGGGAAAAGTGGGCACCCCTGTCATGTTCCATTTCTAATGTCCACCCCAGGCGATAATGTTCCATTAACTCTAATTTTTGCCGATGGATTCTTATATAACGCCGTCGCCCTGTCCTAGAAACCTGCCCCCTGAGTTAATCCCAAGTTAGCTAACGACCGACGCAGGAAGGCCCACGACAAACAATCGAAGGCCTTCTCCGCGTCAAACGCCAGCAGGAGCGCACGGATCTCCCTCTTTCTAACATGTTGGGCCAGTAGCAGTGTTTTGATAGTATTGTCCCTTGCCTCCCTACCTGGGACAAACCCCACCTGATCAGTAGAGCTAATACTAGGGATGCATTGGGCTAGTCTATCTGCCATTATTTTTGCTAGTATCTTAAGATCTACGTTGATCAGGGAGATAGGTCTGTAGTTGGAGTGTATGAGAGGGTCCTTCCCCGGTTTTGGGATGAGGGAAATGTGAGCTAACAAGGCTTCTGCGGGGAGAGTTGTAGATTGGGTGATACTATTGAAAGCTTTTGTTAAAAGGGGGGTCAACAAATGAGAGAAGGATTTAAGGCTCATACACACATCAGAATATAGTTTTTGGAAAATGAAAGATCACAGACCAATCTTACCACCCTTCATGTAGTATGAGAGCCATACTCTACACAGTCTTTTCTATGGAGCTGAACTCCACATCAGAAAAAAAATCTTTGCAAGATGCTGCACACACAGATGCTGTACAGACACAAAAGATCAGTATCTGCAAAAGATCTTTTCCTGCTAAAATCCATTCCTGCAAATTGCAATGATAGTCTATGAGATCTGCAGATCATCATACACACATGATTTAACTGACATTCATCTGCCACTTTGTGACAAAAAAAAAAGTTTCCATTTCTGCTAACGTGTGACCCAAAAAAAAATTGAAATCTGCCACGGACTCACCATGCCCCTCTCTGAATACCTTGAAGTGTCTCCTTTACAAAATGGGGTCATTTGTGGTGTGTTTACTGTCCTGGCATTTTGGGGGGTGCTAAATTGTAAGCACCCCTTTAAAGCTTAAAGGTGCTCATTGGACTTTGGGCCCCTTAGCGCAGTTAGGCCGCAAAAAAGTGCCACACGTGGTATTGCCGTACTCAAGAGAAGTAGTATAATGTGTTTTGTGGTGTATTTTTACATATACCCATGCTGGGTGGGAGAAATATCTCTGTAAATGAAAAAAAATTTTTTAATTAATTTTTTTTTTTTTTTTTTTACACACAATTGCCCATTTACAGAGATATTTCTCCCACCTAGCATGGGTATGTGTAAAAGTACACCACAAAACACATTATACTACTTCTCCTGAGTACAGCAGTACCACATGTGTGGCACTTTTTTTGCGGTCTAACTGCGCTAAGGGGCCCAAAGTCCTATGAGCACCTTTAGGCTTTACAGGGGTGCTTACAATTTAGCACCCCCCCTTCCCCACTTGCCAGGATGGTTAACGAACCCCACAAATGACCCCATTTTGGAAAGAATACATGCCAAGGTATTCCATGAGGGGCATGGTGAATTCATAGAATTTTATTTTTTGTCACACGTTAGCGGAAAATGACACTTAGTGAAAAAAAAACAAAAAAAAACAACAATTTCTGCTAACATGTGACAAAAAATAAAATCTATGAACTCACCATGCACCTCACGGAATACTTTGGGGTTTCCGCAAAGTGTGACTTTCGCTAGGCAATTTGCCCTAACGCATCGCAGCAGTGTGAAATAGCACTGGGAGACCCTTGTGTGTGCCTACTGCTGTGTCTGGGGTTCCCTACTCTCTAATAGTGTACCTGCTCGTGGTATCTCTCAAAACACTCCCCTAGGCATAGGCCAGGCTGGTCAGGACAGGTGGGACAGTGAACAGTGGTGTTGCGCCTTTTTCCAGCCCTGCTGCAGACACGACAACGTTTTCTTCGGATGCGTTGACCTAGGGTACTCGAAATCGTATAGGCGTAATGCCTTGCATGCATCCCGGCTAGTTGCATCTGGGGGTTGGGGCACGGCACCTCCTGGATACAGGAGTTCCCTAATGATCTGTTTCTGAAATAGAAGAAATGACCCAGTTCTCCCAGCCTTACTGTAGAGAACAAAGCTGTTGTAAACTGCCAATTGAATAAGATAAAAAAACTCTTTTATACCAGCGTCTTGTTTTCTGGGTAACTAAATAGTGCGCTAACCTCTGGTCATTGAAGTCCACCCCTCCCATGTTAGTATTATACTCGTGGACGACAAGGGGTTTTTCAATGACCTCACTTCGCCGTTGAATTTGGATTGTCGTGTCTGTGTGAATGGTGGACAGAAACATCCCTCTTGTCCTTCCATTTCACAGCGAGCAGGTCGTCAGTACACAAGGCGGCCCTCAGCCCCGTTGAAGTCTGGTGTTAACGAGCCGTTGGGGGAAGCCCCGGCGACTAGGCCGCATGGTGCCACAGCATCGGATTCCTTCTATCTCTAAGTGCTGGTTGAGGGCCACACTTGAGTAATAATTGTCCACATAAAGATGGTACCCCTTCTGGAACAAGGGTGACACCAAGTCCCACGCAACCTTTCCACTGCTCCCCAGGTAGTCAGGGCATCCAACGGCTCCAATTTTGAGTCTTTTTACCTCATAGACCCTATAATGAGATGTATAGCCTGTGGCCCTTTCACAGAGCTTATACATTTTCACTCCATACCGGGCACGCTTGCTTGGGATGTACTGTTTGATGCCAAGGCACCCGGTAAAACGTATGAGGGACTAGTCTACGCAGATGTTCTTTTAAGGGGTATTAGCATCTGCAAATTTGGATGACAAGTGGCCTATGAGGGGCCGAATTTTGTAGAGCCGGTCATCAGAATCAGAATCATTTTATTTCGCCAAGTACAACGGGGGTTGTACCCGGAATTATTTTTGGCACATACAGGGTCGGTGATGGTACAGCAAAAACACAAGCAGTAATGTACATTACATTAGTAGTGAGTACACAGTGCATGGAACATAATACTTAGTTACATAGTGGAAGGTCCCAAGGAGGCATCCAGTGCTATGTGAGTGGAGCGCTACCTTCTCTGCAGCGCTCAACAGCTCTGCAGCTATTTGGATGCCCCCCAGGATTCCGGGAAAAGAAGCGTAGAGAGATATCAAGAATAGAAGCTTACAGGAGGACCCAGGAGAAGGACTGGAGGGGGTAATCTGCTGCCGTATATGGCACTCAAACGCTTCTGCAGCGATACTTGAATCAGATGCACCCCCCTCCAACCCTGGGGAAGAGAGAGAGATGCGAGAGAAGATGCAAGAGAAAAGGAAGGAAGATAAAGTGAGAGAGAAAGTGAGGACAGAGCAGAGAGAGAGGAGAGATGATAGTCCCTGGGCATTGCCGCAGCTGGCTAGTGGCCTGGTCAAATGTCCCAATGGCTGTCGGAGCAGCTGATGTACAGCAATGGGGCTGCAGGCACAGTGGTGGTGGAGTGCAGGACATCAGGTACCCTGTTGCCCCTGTGGTGGAGAGGCTCTGGCAGCGGTGGATCAGAGCATGGGTCCAATGGCTGCTGGGGCAGTGTGATGCCGGTGTCCCCGATGATTGCTTGAGTCAGTGGTTGGTGGCTGAAGGGGCAGCATGGCCAGTGACCCGGAGCAGGAGCTGCCGTGCCCGGATCAGTGACTCGGCTCCCATGTGCATTGGAGGGCTGGGAGCAGCAGCGTGGTTCTCCATGGCTGAGGCTCCACGTAGCTTGGTCGGCTGTGTGCACTGTGGGAGTCTCCGTGTGGCTGTAGCCGGCTGGGAGCGGCTGCAGAGAAGCTGCGTGGGTTGTCTCCTGGGGCTCCATGCTCCATGCTGCTATGATTGGTGGCTCCTGCAGCAGCAGGATGGTCACTTTTATGACAGGTTTTGTTGTCATTGAAGTGCAGGAAGCGCAGGGTGGTCTCAAATCGTGTCCTGGACATGGCAGCAGAGTACAAGGGAACGTGATGTAGTGAGTCCTTAGACCAGTAAGACCGCAATCCGTTCTGTTTGACTAGTTCCATGTGAAGGCCCCCAAAAATTTTAAGTTCGGAAACTTGGAGTGGTTTCCACCGGAAAGGCTGGGCATATGAGCTATCCGGGTTGTCGGTGATGAATTGTGTGGCATAACGGTTGGTCTCAGCCACAATGAAGTCGTAGAGATCCTCGGTGAAGAACAGATGAAAAAAGTCTGGGGCCGACCCTAGATTATCTGTCTCCACCTGGACTCCAGACTGGGTGGTGAAAGGGGGCAGTACGGGTGCGGCTGAACCAGGGGTTTGCCAGTCGGGATTTGCCAGCACCTCTGGAAGACTATGGGTAGTACAGGCCCGTCGTCTTGGTGGCCGCGACTCGGGTCTTAATGCACGTGCCACCGAACCAGTTTCAACTTCCATTCTGGTGCTCACCACCTCACCAGGGTATACGGAAGTACTGGTGCTAGGTCCAGGAGATGCTGCACTGCTGGTATATGCCTCAACGTGAAACCTCAGACCAGCGCTAGCACCACTCTGCTGCCCTTGAGGCAGATCCTGTGCCACCTGTGGTCCAGTGACATGGGGTGTGGTACGCCTGGCTCTAGCCGGAACCTCAACCTCGTCATCGCTATCGGTCAGCCAGCCACTGCTCTCTACAGGTTCGAACTTTGACCCAGAAAATTCGTCGAATGAGTCGTCCCAATCATCCTCATCCGACTGGGCCATGTACTTGAACACCTCATCAGAATACCCCTTTTCTTACCATGGTGGACTGCTAAATTTAGGGGGTATTCCACTGAGACTACCCAGAAAAAAGAGCACCTACCTAGCAAATGGAAGTACTTGCGGAGCAAAAAGCTGTGGTCACTGAGTTTTGATTAAAAAAAAAAAAAAAAATCAAAACTGATCCTTACAGTGCCACAGCTATTGTACAGTGTTTTTTGCAGTGATCAGAAAACAAATTTCTGTCACTGCGGAGGGGCGAGCTTGAACGCAAGTGCAGGTGAATGATCAGGCCTGATCGGGCAAACACTGCGTTTTTAGTGCATCCTAGTGACCCTAATATAGATCTGACTGCGATCAGTAATGATCACTTACAGATACTATATAGCATAGGTTCTCAACACGTGGTACGCGTACCCCAGGGGGTACTTCTGATGGTTCCAGGGGGTACTCAGGCTTGATGTACTTAACCAAGAATAACACATTTAGAGTTTTAGATAATGCTAAATCTTATTTAAATAACACCAAATTAGTATTTTAGCTAATTAAAAGCAATAGTAAATGCTTTAAAATGGTTTACAACCAATGATCATGTACTAGGATTAAATATATATTTGCCAAGGGGTACTTGTGATAATGTTTACTATGCCAGGTGGTACTTGGTGAGTACAGGGTTTTAAAAGGGGTACATACCAATAAAATGTTGAGAAACACTGCTGTATAGTACCAATGCTGATTATACGACAGGGATGACGCTAATTAGTGACTGTGGTGCAGTGGGCTGAGCACTAACTGACACTAACAAAGGGGCCTAGCTAACTGGCCTAACTGCTAACACTAGTGATACTAAAAAGCGACAGTTTTCACTGATCACTGTTTTTAGATCACTAGGATAGTGATAGGGGGTGATGGCGAGTGGGGAATCAGAGGCAATCAGAAACAATCACGGGACAATCAAAGCCAATCATGAGAAAACAAAGCCAATGAAAGCCAATCACAAGGCAATCACAGGGCAATCGCAGGCCAATCATGGAGCACTCAAATCACGGGACAATCCAAGCTGATCACGGGACAATAAAATACTATTACAGCACAATCAAATCCAATGCACTGGGAATGTGATTTGGGGGGGGGGGGGAGATTTGATTAGGTGCCCGCATGGGGCAGACTGGGTCCTGATCTGATGGGTGGCAGACACGGGGGGTGAACGATGGGAGATCAGTGAGTGATTACAGGGGAGAATAGATGTAAACAATGCACTGGGGAGGTTATCAGGAGGGGGGTCTGAGGGCAATCTGAGGGTCTGGGTGGGTGATCTGGTGCCCCCAAGGTACAGTTTAGGGTCTGTTCTGATGGGTGGTGGTGATAGACAGGTGATCAGTGGGTAAGATGGATGTATGCAAATGTATACAGGAGGTGGTCGGGGGGGATCTGAGGGTGGGGTGGTGATCAGGGGCCCTTAGGGGGCAGTTAGGGACCTAGTCTAGGGGATAGCGTTGACAGATAGTGACAGGGGGTGATTGATGGGTTTTTAGTATGGTGCTTGGGTGCACACTGTGGTCTGCTGGGGTGATGGGGGGGGGGTTGTGAGGGCGGGGGTGGGCGATAGGGGGGTCTGTATGTGTAAAAGTGTGTGTGTACTCACTGGGCTGCCGTCCTCTCTGATGGTCGCACAACGAAGAGACCATCAGGGGAGGCAGCAGCCTGTATAATACTTAGTTACATAAACAAAGTGTATTATACACTTTTGATTCGGCAGCCGGCAGGTTACTGTACCAGGTGCACCAGTGACGCGATCGCCAGACAAACACGCCCCCAGCAGCCGCTGCCGATAGACGCATTGCGGTCATTGGGGGCACCACTTTTCCGCCGCCCATAGGTAGTGGGCGGTCGGCAAGTGGTTAATATTCCAGTGGAAATGTATTTAGAAAAAAATAATTCTTAGCAAAATGTACCACCCAAAGAAAGCTTAATTGGTGGTGGAGAAAAACAAGATATTTTTTAATTATTTTAAGCCCTTATTTATCTATGTATCTGTATTGTACTATATTGTACTGTACTGTACTGTACCCCAGTGGTACTGGTGTCTGTAACAGTTGAGAATTATGAGATTGTCTGTAGCTATATTGCTTATATAAGAACTGCAGAGAATAGAACACATTTATCTCTGGGAGAGGATTCCTCCCATTAGACTGTTGTTATTAGAATAAGTTATTATTACTAAAGATAATAGAGCTATGTTTTAATACACTGAGATGGATGCAACACCTTGGAGTTCAGCAGGGTGGTTCTGGTCCCCCAACTCCTAGGGAGCTCCACTCCTTTATTTTCAACATCTAACAAACCACTGAGTAACATAGTCAATTATTATACTTTGAGGTTTCAATATACATGCATCTCTATAATTATGAATATATAAGTTGTTTGTCTGTTGTATACAATTGTGAACTATTGAGAAAAAGCTGTATAATCAGAATACCAACATGATCATATTATCAATTATGTGATCAGAAGCTAAATGTTCAACAGCGTTTAAAATTAATTCTAATGTATGTATATTAATGTTTTTCTCATGTATAAAACTGTACTATTGCTTTTTATTGGTGGTCATTTTTTACTTTAAACCCTGATAAAAATTATTGAAACTGAAAAAAACAAGATATTGATCAATTCATTGTGATAATTTGTAATAAAGTTATTGGCGAATGAATGGGAGGTGAAAATTGCTCGGATGCATAAGGTGAAAAATCCCCGAGGGCTGAAATGGTTAAGGATAGAAATAGACCGAAAGCCAACCGGTGTGGAGTGGTCAGCCCCAGGTTTTGGAATTTGGTAAGAGAGGCAGCTAACATCTGAGGGGAAGTGGCCACCTTTTAAAGAGAACCAGAGACGAAAACGCATAATAGGTTCATACATACCTGGGGCTTCCTCCAGCCCCATCAGCATGGATCGCTCCCATGCCGCCTCTATCTCCAGTACCTTGTCCGGTCACTTAGGCCAGTCAACGTTGTTCTTCTCTATGTCTCTTTAAGGACTTCATTAAAAAGAGCCGCCAGGGGAATAGAAAGAATCTCAAAAAAAATTTTAATATTGAGGGGCGAAACATCAGGGGCAGTAGATGTTCTAATTGATTTAATGGAGGCAATTACTTCCGTCACTGTAATAGGAGCATTTAGTTCACCCAGCTGAGTGGGTGGCACAGTTCTGCCATCACCCAGACTTCTGGCGTCCGGTCCAGTAGTGGGCAGTGCCGTGGCTGGGTCGGCTGCTTTTGCGCGTGTGGGTGTGTGCCAGTCATGCTCCCATAGCCCTGAGCATTCTGCAGTGCAACTCATGGCCACAGAAACGCAAGCAGCATGTGTGCGCACCCACCATTGATAAGCTTCAAATTTATTTAGAGTAGTAAAAATTACTTGGATTCAAAGTTAATTAGCGCACGTGAAGGGGGGAAGTGAGGGAGGGTTAACTTGCCCATGCTGCCGTCTGCTTTAATGCACTTCAATTGCATCCTGTGTCATGTTTCAAGTCGTGTTTGCATCACTACCATGCATTCTTTTCCTGAGTTGAAGGAGGAAGCGTGGTAGTGACGTGAGGCAACTTGGAATGTGACATGGGACGCTACTGAAGTGCATTAAAGCAGAAGGCAGCACGGGTACGTTAACTCTTCCTCACCCACATCCTCAGGTGCTCTAATGAACTCTTCAAATCCGAGTGATTTTGAGTAGGTAGCTACTCTAAATCAATTTGACGCTCGTCACTGGCACCCACGCATGTGCAGAAGCAGCCAATTTGGTCAGGTCGTCGGCCACTATGGCGGTAGTGGCTGAAACCTTTCAACCTTTTCATCTTATCAATCTTTCAAAAGTTGGAGTTTGATGTGTTTAAGAAGGGGGTTCCAGAGGAAGGGTGTCCTTATAGTGGTCTTAACCTGTGATACATTTGAATTTTTTTCAGGTCTCATGAGATGGCCACAGATGACAATTCCTCACCTACACTGGAATCTGCCAGCGAACTGCCCAGGTCCCCAAGTAGTCCTTCCCATCTCACTCATTTTAAACCATTGACGCCAGATCAAGATGAGCCACCATTTAAATCTGCCTACAGCTCTTTTGTAAATTTGTTCCGCTTTAGTAAAGGTGAGGTATGGTCCATAAAATGAGTTTATTCTAAATGTGAATGTTTATTTTTAAAAAATCTATGTAATATTTATCATCCCTTTTACAAAAAATAGCTGTAACACTGTAAAGTCTGATGGTTTTCATATTTAATTGAAAATTGTATTATATGTAGATATCATAATGCATGTTGAGGCTGAATATATACAGTATGTACTGTATTTTCAGACTATAAAACACACTTTTTCTCCCTGGAAAGTGGGGAGTAAATGTCCTTGCATCCTATAGTCTGAATGTGCGGCCAGGTGTCCCCCACAAGCAGGTGTAGGACTTAGCAGAAGCCCTTACCTATCCAGCTGCGCACTCAGAGTCCTGCATCCTGCTTCCAGCTGCTGACATGGAATGGGCTGATGGGCCTCTGGCTTTCTTCCCTTTTCCCCTGCTCGCTCTGTTCAAAGGGGGGTGGCTCCCATGTGGCTCCTCCAGCACTTTTACTGCTTCAGAGCCATGGGCCACTAGTTTGCCTCTCACCCACTCGCTCTGTAGGGAAGAGGGTGCCCACATGGCTCCTGCAGCAGCTCAAACAGTGATGTCACTGCTTTTCAGGCATGCACTTATGTTGCTGCTAGGCTGCCTCAACCCGCTCCCTCTGTTCAGGGTGTGTGGCGGGAAACCCAGACCGATGAAAGAGAACTAGACCGATGAGAGAGGGAGAGAGATCTGGATCGATGCCCCTCGGAGCAGCTTCAATCTCTGTGCCTGGACTTGCAAGTATTATACTTCTTTGAAGATAGTGTAGCTTGTTAGACAAAATCAATACAAAATCCAGAGAGCGCAACAAAAATTAAAACATGACAGCGTAACCAAGCAGCTCGAGGTGACCCAAACCACTAGGAATGTAAAGAGGGATAAGAGAACGAAAAGCCCTCCTACTGATAAGCAATGTTTGGTGAAATTTGAAGTAATCCTTGCCATGTACTGATGAGGACCAAAAGTCCGAAACAGGCTGTCTACATGTGGGGTTGATGTGGCTGTGTAATACCACCACTTCGCCATATCTGGACGCATATATCCGTCCAGATAGGCAGTGGTGCTGCAGCCGTGTGGTGCACGCGATCGGGCGCGCTCCCGCTGCCTCCCGCTGCCCCCCCGATCAGTGAATGGGAATATAATTCCCATTCACCAATCTAAGTCCCCGGCAGAAATACCGACGCTTTCTCATCAGAGAGCGTGGTATTTCTGCCCCCAGGAAACTTCTTCTCTTCATTTTAGTTCCTAGATGCGACATTGATCGCATCCAGGAATTTTTTGAATGTGGCCATCTTGTGGCCAAATAGTAAACTGCACCCACATACTTTTATTAAATAAAAAAATACATTATATTACATCTAAAATTAGCAGTTTCCCTCACAAACTAAAATTACCCAAATACATTTTTGTATTAAAAAAAAATAAAAAAAATTACAATTAAAAAAAAAAAAAAACTACATAAATAGTTACCTAAGGGTCTGAACTTTTTAAATATACATGTCAAGAGAGTATCTTATTAAATTTTTTAAAATTATAAGCTTGTAAATAGTGATGGACGCAAATTGAAAAAATGCACCTTTATTTCTAAATAAAATATCGGCGCCATAAATTGTGACAGGGACGTAATTTAAACGGTGTAATAAGCGGGACAAATTTGCACATAAAATGCATAGGTTTTAATTACTGTAGCATGTATTAATTTTAAACTATAATGGCCAAAAACTGAGAAATAATGATTTTTTTCCATTTCTATCTTAATCTTCCTGTTAAAATGCATTTACAGTAAAGTGCCTCTTAGCAAAATGTACTACCCAAAGAAAGCCTAATTAGTGGCGGAAAAAACGAGATATAGATCAATTAATTTTGATAAGTAGCGATAAAGTTATTCGCGAATGAATGGGAGGTGAACATTGCTCGGATGCATAAGATTTTGGAAGCTGTAGGCTGAAGTGGTTAAAGCTTGAGAGAGAGCAAAAGCAAAGAGAAAGCTGGCACTGCTGCAATACCTTAATTTATTGTAGCAAAAGTTGGTATCAAAAAGCTCCTCACTGACTCTGGTATGTGTACCAACTTTTTAAATGCAATTTTGCACAAAGTTATGAGCTTTTTGATACCAACTTTTGCTACAATAAATTAAGCCACTGCAGCAGTGCCAGCTTTCTCTTTGCTTTTGTTCTCTCTCAATTATTGATCAATCTACCACTATTGCCAAGCTTGAGCACGCTGATGTAGGGCTTACGAAGAGGAGGAGCCTATTGCCCCACTAGTGCATGTTCTGTAGCTAGATCGTATCCGTACTGCAGTGCCAACCTACCACCATCTTTTGCATCTGGCTAATATTCAAAGATATAGGCTTGCTATACACCAGCAGTTCTGGATGCTTGCCTGGCTTACAGGGGCGAAAAGAGATAATTTGTATATTCAGTAGTGATGCAGTGTGGGTAACCACAAATGCTCACTTATAGCTGAATTATTGCAAGTTTCCTTCTATTTTTAAGAAGGCAAAATTCACCAAGTAAAACATAATGCATATACAAGTGTGCATATCTAGAGAAAAAGGCAAGGTCTGAGCATAAAAAGAGAAAAGGTCTCACAATGCACCAAATGTATGCAAGTATATCAGTTTTATTTGTCAATCATATTTGTGAAAATACCCCAAACAACAAAACCACGATGGGGGAAACTACATGGAAGGGAGACAAAAACAATTAAAACCACTATGAGCGGACGGATGGACATGCAAAATATGTCAATGTAGGAGAGCACAAGACACTGGCACTAAATGCAGCAGGGATGGCTACTGCCACACTGGGCTTACCTGCACCATGCTCCAGTAGTAGTCAACAAATCCAGTCAAAGAGAGGAGAAAGATGGGCACAGCTGCTTAAAATGCCCTGTATTGTGGCTGGGTAGACACAAAAAGATTACAGCAGTGGGGGGAAAGACAGTCTGACAGCTTTTTCGCAGGGACTAGCTCTGCCTTATCAGAGACATGCAAAATATGTATGCGGCTGGAGCATAATCAATTAGATAGGGGAATACAAATAATTGTAAAATCAAAATCTTTAAAACAAGCCAGGCAGTAAAAAAGGTCAATATATGTAGTGACTGGATCACATCAAAGCTATACTACGAGAATATAAATAAATATTAAAGTGCTAGTGCAAACATTACTACATGAACTGTGACACTTAGAGACTCTGAAACTGAAATTTTCAGCCTTATTTCTTCTATCCTATAAGTTCCTATACCTGTTCTAAAGTGGTCTATCTTACTGCAGAGTGGCTGTATTATCTCTGTTATATAATCTAATCTTCTTTGCTTTGTCGGCTGAGGCAAGAATGTGCTGCTCTACTGTGATAGGCAGAAGCTATACACCCCCTCTCCAAGCCCCCTGCAGGCTCTGTATGAGTCACAGACTCAGCTTCTCTCAGCCTATCGCATGCTGGTTAGCAGCCATGTCTTTTGTTTGTAAACACTGCCTAAAACTGGCAATTACAAGCCAGGATTGCAGCAGGGAGTGGCAGAAACAGCAAAGAGGGGCCCAGGAGAACATAGAATGGTATGCTTTTTATTGTAAGAATTTTAGAGTACAGATTCTCTTTAAATCCAATATAGACAATATGCGGTCAATAAGTGTATTCAAAATGCCAAATAGACAAAAGGGCACAGTACAATTCAGTCAGGGTGCATTCAGAACACTATCACCGATATAAGGGTTTATCCATAATACAGTATATGTGCACACATGCATCTATAGGAATCACGCTCCTTATAAGTCAGTCCTGTCAGGATCGAAGCACTGAATAGGGCCATGATGCAAACCGCCACACTACCCGAACCACCTCCAGCTTTAGCTCGCTACAGCCTCAGCCTCGGTCTAACACGTGTGTCACAGGAAATTCCGGCTTCCTCAGAGACCACCACCAGTGTAGGTTGTTGTGTGTCACAGTGCAACTTAGGCTACATACATACTTGAGAAAAAAGTCTTTGGAAAAGGCAAGATCACAGACCAATTTTACCCCATTCGATGTAGTATGAGAGCCATACTCTACACAGTCTATTCTATTGAGCTGAACTCCCCATCAGATGAAAATCTTTGCAATATGCTGGACACAAAGATGCTGTACACATTCAATAGATCAGTATCTGCAAAAGATCAGTTCCTGCAAAAGATCCGTTCTTGCGAAATGCATTCGTAGTCTGATATCTGCAGATCTCATACACAACTTGTTTAACCCTCCTGGCGGTAACCCCGACCTGAGCTCGGGGTAGGAAAAATCAGCTGTTATAGGTAAGCCCGAGCTCAGGTCGGGGCAGAGAAAAAACTGCTGTGCCTGCGTACTGGAGTCCCGCGCGCCGATTGGCGCTGCTCAGCGGGACTCCTACACCTCTCCCCCAAAGTGTGCTTCAATTATCTGGCCGCCAGGATCCCCATATCCCCGGTAATCTTGCGGGGACCCGGCGGCCATGTGACCAGAGCAGCAGCGGCGGTGGCCGACATATATACCTTTGAAGCAGGAGTTCCTGTGCGATCGGCGCTCTCCAGGGACTCCTGCCTCTCTCCCCCAGCAGCAGCGTTGTTTGTCCGGCCGCCGGGATCCCCATATCCCCGGTAATCTTGCGGGGACCCGGCGGCCATGTGATCAGAGCGGCGGTGGCGGCGGCGGCACATTTACCTTTGAAGCAGCGATGTTTGTCCGGCCGCCGGGACCCCCATATCCTGTTATTCTCTTGGGGACCCGGCGGCCAATCAGAGGAGCGGAGGGCGGCGTGACGTCATGGGGGTGGAGCGGGAAATTTGAAAAAAAATTTCATTGGCTGCAAAGTGCATTGTATTGGATACACATGAATCAAATTCATGTGTATCCAATACACTGTTGCCATTTGGTTGTGTGCTGTGATCTGTGCTGTGATCTGTGCTGTGATCTGTGCTGTGATCTGTGCTGTGATCTGTGCTGTGATCTGTGCTGTGATCTGTGCTGTGATCTGTGCTGTGATCTGTGCTGTGATCTGTGCTGTGATCTGTGCTGTGATCTGTGCTGTGATCTGTGCTGTGATCTGTACTGTGATCTGTGCTGTATACACTGATCTTCCTACCGATTTGTGTACCGGCCTCTGCCTGGATTTTTGACTACCCTTTTTGCCTTCTGATTCTGCCTGTTATTGGATTTCTGTGTACCGACCTCTGCCTGGATTTTGATCTACGTTTTTCGCCTGCTGATTCTGCCTGTTATTGGATTTCTGTGTACCGACCCCTGCCTGGATTACTACACTCTTTTCCTGTCACCTGCTATGGCGTCATCCTCGAAGCGTCTCACAGCCGAAGCGCTGATGCAGTTCGAGGACAGCGATCCGGATTTGCAGTCACTGGAGGACTCCAGTGACAGTGATGCGCCTGGCAACCTGTCGTCTGATTCTGACAGCGACTCAATCACCAGCGACACGGAGGAGGTTAGTGACGCACGTGTTTGGTGCCCAGTCAACACCACTCAGGCCCCACCACCGCCCCCCCCGTTTCCCTTTTACTGGAGAGCCCGGCTTGAAGGTTGAATGTGATC
>NW_027152577.1:0-57500 GCF_040937935.1 Hyperolius riggenbachi
CTGCTTCAGTGATTACAAATGATTCCCTGGTGATGCTCTCATACAATGGTGTCATCAGCTGAGATGCATTGGGAATCCAATCCCTGCAATAACTTACTAGGCCCAGAAATGTCCTCAACTTTCTGACAGATGTTGGTAAGGGGTAGTTTTTAACATTGGACACCCTGTCTGTTGTTAGGTGCTTTGCTCCTTGTGAAATGCAATCAACAAGAAATGTTACACACGGTAAACAATATTGTAACTTGTCTTGACACCTTGTTACCTGTTTTTGCCAGATAGCACAACAAACTGATTGAAATTGATTCGGAGTCACAACAAGTCAGTAAATCATCTGCATACTGGAGAAGCTGTGTGCTGTCATACTTACTCCTCCACCCTTGAAGTACTTGATGCAGAGCTTGATTGTACAAAGAGGGGCTACTTACCCCACCTTGAGGCAAAGTTGTCCAGCAGGCATGGTCGGAATAGCCGATTTCCGTTTCCGGCACAATTCGCATTCCGACATATAGAAATTCCATTACCGTTCCATTCCGACGGTATACCGGGTCAATTCCCCGGAATTCCGATTTACACGGAATTCCGTCGAAAAAAAAATCTCTCTCTCTCTCTCTCTCTCTCTCTCTCTCTCTCTCTCTCTCTCTCTCTCTCTCTCTCTCTCTCTCTCTCTCTCTCTCTCTCTCTCTCTCTCTCTCTCTCTCCTCTCTCTCTCTCTCTCTCTCTCTCTCTCTCTCTCTCTCTTCTCTCTCCTCTCTCTCTCTCTCTCTCTCTCTCTCTCTCTCTCTCTCTCTCTCTCTCTCTCTCTCTCTCTCTCTCTCTCTCCTCTCTCTCTCTCTCTCTCTCTCTCTCTCTCTCTCTCTCTCTCTCTCTCTCTCTCTCTCTCTCTCTCCTTCCATTATGATCAATTCAATAGAAAAAGTAGCATGATTAAGGATTTGTTACTTTTGAAAAGCATGCTTATTTATATACCATAGCTGGGATTGAACCCAGAACCTAGTGTGTAGTAGGTATCTGTCTTACCCCTCTAGACCATGACCCACACTGCATGCTAAAGCTGCCGGTAGCATAAACCATACTTCCATTATGATCAATTCGATAGAAAAAGTAGCATGATTACAGGATTTGTACTTTTTGAAAAGCATGCCTTATTTATATACCATAGCTGGGATTTGAACCCCAGAACCTAGTGTGTAGTAGGTATCTGTCCTTACCCTCTAGACCATGACCCACACTGCATGCTAAAGCTGCCGGTAGCATAAAACCATACTTCCATTATGATCAATTCGATAGAAAAAAGTAGCATGATTAAGGATTTGTACTTTTTGAAAAGCATGCTTATTTATATACCATAGCTGGGATTTGAACCCAGAACCTAGTGTGTAGTAGGTATCTGTCTTACCCTCTAGACCATGACCCACACTGCATGCTAAAGCTGCCGGGTAGCATAAACCATACTTCCATTATGATCAATTCGATAGAAAAAAGTAGCATGATTACAGGATTTGTACTTTTTGAAAAGCATGCTTATTTATATACCATAGCTGGATTTGAACCCAGAACCTAGTGTGTAGTAGGTATCTGTCTTACCCTCTAGACCATGACCCACACTGCATGCTAAAGCTGCCGGTAGCATAAACCATACTTCCATTATGATCAATTCGATAGAAAAAGTAGCATGATTAAGGATTTGTACTTTTTGAAAAGCATGCTTATTTATATACCATAGCTGGGATTTGAACCCAGAACCTAGTGTGTAGTAGGTATCTGTCTTACCCTCTAGACCATGACCCACACTGCATGCTAAAGCTGCCGGTAGCATAAACCATACTTCCATTATGATCAATTCGATAGAAAAAGTAGCATGATTACAGGATTTGTACTTTTTGAAAAGCATGCTTATTTATATACCATAGCTGGGATTTGAACCCAGAACCTAGTGTGTAGTAGGTATCTGTCTTACCCTCTAGACCATGACCCACACTGCATGCTAAAGCTGCCGGTAGCATAAACCATACTTCCATTATGATCAATTCGATAGAAAAAGTAGCATGATTACAGGATTTGTACTTTTTGAAAAGCATGCTTATTTATATACCATAGCTGGGATTTGAACCCAGAACCTAGTGTGTAGTAGGTATCTGTCTTACCCTCTAGACCATGACCCACACTGCATGCTAAAGCTGCCGGTAGCATAAACCATACTTCCATTATGATCAATTCGATAGAAAAAGTAGCATGATTAAGGATTTGTACTTTTTGAAAAGCATGCTTATTTATATACCATAGCTGGGATTTGAACCCAGAACCTAGTGTGTAGTAGGTATCTGTCTTACCCTCTAGACCATGACCCACACTGCATGCTAAAACTGCCGGTAGCATAAACCATACTTCCATTATGATCAATTCGATAGAAAAAGTAGCATGATTAAGGATTTGTACTTTTTGAAAAGCATGCTTATTTATATACCATAGCTGGGATTTGAACCCAGAACCTAGTGTGTAGTAGGTATCTGTCTTACCCTCTAGACCATGACCCACACTGCATGCTAAAGCTGCCGGTAGCATAAACCATACTTCCATTATGATCAATTCGATAGAAAAAGTAGCATGATTAAGGATTTGTACTTTTTGAAAAGCATGCTTATTTATATACCATAGCTGGGATTTGAACCCAGAACCTAGTGTGTAGTAGGTATCTGTCTTACCCTCTAGACCATGACCCACACTGCATGCTAAAGCTGCCGGTAGCATAAACCATACTTCTATTATGATCAATTCGATAGAAAAAGTAGCATGATTAAGGATTTGTACTTTTTGAAAAGCATGCTTATATACCATAGCTGGGCTTTGAACCCAGGACCTAGTGTGTAGTAGGTATCTGTCTTACCCTCTAGACCAGGGGTCCCCAAACATTTTGGGTTGAGGGCCGGGTCAACATACTTCAGACCGCTGGTGGGCCGGAGTAAACATAAAATGATGTAGAAGTCTTTGCGGACCAGACAGTGAAGCATACCCAGGTGACAATCTGCAAGCCAATTGGAAAGCAGTGTCACCTGATGTGGAATTTGATTGGAAACCAGCAAAATTTCTGCTTTCTGGCTTCCATGTGGATGGGGGGTGCTGCACTGCTATTCCATATGTGGACCACCAATATTTAAAGATGTAGCTGACTGCATTTATAAGCAATACATTTTCTGTGTGGGGGGCCGGTAAAAAAGCCTTAGGGGGCCACATTCGGCCCGCGGGCCTTAGTTTGAGGACCACTGCTCTAGACCATCAACCACACTCAGGGCCAGGCTTTAGCATGTAGTGTGGTCAGAGGTGGGACAAGGTCCTTCAGCACCCAAGGCTGAGACAGCAAAGTGCGCCCCCCCATCCCTCCCACCCCAGCTGTCACACACTGATTGCTATTACACTAAGAGGTGCCCCAGGGCCCCCCCCCCCCACCCCCAACACCTTAATCTCTACTTATCTGGCTTGCTGTCGCTGCCATGTATCACCTTTTCTTATTTCTTTCTGCTTCAAACACAATTGGGAATGACAGCTGAATGAATTGTGCACCCCCTCCTACACTGCGCCCTGAGGCTGCAGCCTCTCCAGCCTCAGCCTTACTAGTGGGTAAGACAGATACCTACTTCCATGCAGTGTGGTTCATGGTCTAGAGGGTAAGACAGATACCTACTACACACTAGGTCCTGGGTTCAAATCCCAGCTATGGTATATAAATAAGCATGCTTTTCAAAAAGTACAAATCCTTAATCATGCTACTTTTTCTATCGAATTGATCATAATGGAAGTATGGTTTATGCTACCGGCAGCTTTAGCATGCAGTGTGGGTCATGGTCTAGAGGGTAAGACACATACCTACTACACACTAGGTTCTGGGTTCAAATCCCAGCTATGGTATATAAGCTGTTTTGAAAATCTGCAATTCCCTACTGCATGAGATGGATAGATGGATAGATGGATGGAGGAGGAGGAAGAGAGAGAGAGAGAGAGAGAGAGAGAGAGAGAGATATAGATAGATAGAGATATTTTTATGGTATTGCGGAAAATTCCGTCGGAATTATAACATTTCCGCGGAATTCCGTTTGAGAGTTATAGGAATTCCGATTTGACTACCGGAATCGGAATTAACCTAATTCCGGCCGGAATCACGGAATTTATAATTCCGCGGAATTTTCCGAACATCCCTATTGTCCAGCAGTAAGATGCTCCATCAAAAGTAAAACTAAACAGTTTCCAACACTCTGGGTGGAGCTTCACTGAAAAGAAGGCGTTGGCCAGATCCACGACACTGAAGTGGGTGGAGCTTGGAGGTATTTGACTCAAGATTGTGTAAGGGCTTGAAACAAGAAACTCCAAGAAAAGAGACCCTGCACCGTCTTCAAGCGTATTATAAGCTCTTTTATTTATTTAAAGCATCAAAAAGACAAAAAGGGCAAGTCTGTGCGACGTTTCGAAAGGAGACTCCTTTCTTTCTCAAGCTGACAAGCCCTCTGAATACATGAAACACAATCAGCTTTAAATAGTACTTGCTCCACTAGGGAGCCAATCAAAATGGTTTGGACGCCCTGTCATCAACCAATCAGGCTAAGTTCCTGCTTGGAGGACCTGATGGGGAACTACATCTATTTATATACTCCAATCATTTTAAAATGGCCACTGGAGGGCCGACCAATAAGGGTGGAGCATGTTCTGAATAGGAAAAATGTCATTCAACCGCAACGCGGAAATCCGCATTGAAAATCCGCATGTGGTTAAATTCAATGCGTATGCGTAAAAATGTACGCGTAACAACCCGGAAGCGTAAATCGTCTAAGACATAGACGTTCCAATCCAATTGCCACGCGGAAATCTACATTGAAAATCCGCATATGGTTAAAGTCAATGCGTATGCGTAAAAACCCGGAAGCGTAAAACCTCTAAGCCATAGACGTTCCAATCCAATCGCCTATACCGGTCATGTATTAAACTTATCTTTTCAGAATTCAGACTAAAAAATGTACATGCTCCTAACCCTTAATAGGGATGAATATCAACAGTATATAATAAGAGACATCCAAAAATGAAAAGAATAAAAAGGAAAAAACTAGTGCTAGGTGTCTGGCGGCCACCCACAGCAGCGGCCAGACACCGAACATCACAACAAAAACAATAATCCTATCTCAACCTCCCAGACTGGCGTCCGCCTCTATTGCGGCGGCCAGTCTGGGCTGGCGAGAACAAAAATTACCAATTCTGTCCCGACTGGCCGCCAGGGGTGGACGCCACCCCTGGCGGCCAGTCGGGAAAGAAACAGGCAAAAAAACAAAAAGATATTTTGAAGGCCAGCCCGGACTGGCGGCCACATTCCAGCGGCGGCCAGTCCAGGATAGCCAACAAATCAACATAATAAAATAATCAAAAAAATAATTGCTCTATAAACCCCTCTCCCTCCCGACCGGCGGCCACCAAATGTGGCCGCCGGTCGGGGAGGATCGGGGAAAAAAAAGAAACAGAACCAACCCAAAAAGAAGACTCCAGGTGTCCAGACCAAAAAACCATCAGCAAGACATCTATCTATAAACACATGGACCCAACTCGCACTCCCGGTTAAGACCCCCCGGACCAAGGGCATCCAGCTTCCTAATCCAAAACAGCTCCCGTCTCAATAATAATTTGACCCTATCACCCCCCCTTCGTGGCGGGGGGACAGAGTCAATCACCTGGACCCTCAACTTGCTAACATTATGGCGACAGGCAGAAAAATGGCTAGCAACCGCTTGTTCAGATGTCCTAGAGCGTATAGCTGACTTATGCGCTGAGGTGCACATTTTAAGTGTCTGTATGGTCATCCCCACATAAATCAATCCGCAGGGGCAACGAAGAAGATACACAACATATGCAGTGTCACGTGTAATAACCATTGATTGAAAAATGTTTCCCTGTAGTAAGGTGTGTAAAAGTATCTCCTTTAACCACTTCACCAATGAGGGGTTTTACCCCTTGAACACCAGAGCAATTTTCACCTTTCAGCAGTGCTGGTCGTAATGGAAAAATCTACGCTTACGGATCATTACGCGTAATTTTACGCTATTACGCATTACGCAATTCCGGTTACGGCGTAGGAAATTTTCTACGGTACATCACTGTAATTACGCGTAAACTTACGCAGTTACACGTAAGGATACCGTAATGTAGGCGCTTACACTACGATGTTACGCGTAGTGCCGTAATACCCATTAATGCGTATTTTTTGACGCATACGGACGATATGTACGCAATAGCCGTCAATATGACAGTTATTGCGTACATATCATTCGTATGCGTCAAATTGTACGCTTATACTGAAGGGCGGGAGAAGATACTATTGGTTGCTTAGGATGTTGACTGATTGGCTACTCTTAGAAAAGGGGAGTTTTTACGTTAATAATTACGCGTAAAATTACGCGTAAGTGTTCGTAAAATTACGCATGCCTAGCAATTACAGTAGACAGTGTAATTTCGATACCACATTACTGCTTACGCGTAAATAATTACGCGTAAGACCGTAATTTACGCGTATCGCTTACGCGTAAATTTACATTGAATTACGATGCGTAATTACGCTCATGCGTAATTTCGGCCCAGCACTGCCTTTCAGCGCTCCTTCCATTTATTTGTCTATAACTTTATCATTACTTATCACAATGAAATGAACTATATCTTGTTTTTTCCGCCACCAATTAGGCTTTCTTTAGGTGGGACATTATGCCAAGAATTATTTTATTCTAAATATGTTTTAATGGGAAAATAGGAAAAATGTGGGAAAAAATGCATTATTTTTCAGTTTTCGGCCATTATAGTTTTTAAATAATGCATGCTACTGTAATTAAAACCCATGAAATGTATTTGCCCATTTGTCCTGGTTATAAAACCGTTTAAATTATGTCCCTATCACAATGTTTGGCGCCAATATTTTATTTGGAAATAAAGGTGCATTTTTTTCAGTTTTGCGTCCATCCCTAATTACAAGCCCATAGTATATAAAGTAACAGTGTTGTACCCTCCTGACATACATATTTAAAAAGTTCAGTCCCTAAGGTAACTATTTATGTATTTTTTTTATTGTACATTTTTTTTATTTTTTTTAATTACAAAAAAATAATAATTGGGGAGTGTGGGAGGTAATGAGTTAATTTTTTGTGTAAAAGTAGTGTATTTGTATGTGAAAAATGATTTAGGGTGTAGTTTTACTATTTGGCCACAAGATGGACACAGTAACATTTTATTTATGCGACCTGCAAGCGTCCGGAAGGAGAATCTAGATGATGATGACTTATTAGTTACAATTGATGTAGAGTCACTCTACACCTCCATCCCCCATGATGGAGGTGTGGAGGCGGTCTCTCATTATTTGCAAACTTGTTCAGATGTATTTGATGACCAGAGACGTTTTCTTATCGATCTATTGGAGGTGATCTTGAGGAGGAATTATTTCTTATTTGAGGACACGTTTTATGAACAATGCAGAGGTACAGCTATGGGGTCAAACGTGGCACCGACTTATGCTAATTTATACATGGGTCTTTACGAAGATTCATTTGTGTATACAAATCAATTGTTTCTCCGCCAGTCCAAGGGGTGGTGGAGATACATTGATGATGTTTTTTTTATTTGGGCGGGGCCATGTTTGACCCTCGAATGCTTTATTAAATATCTACATGCATGTTGTCCATACATTTCCCTTACGTACACTTGTAGTACACATTCTGTGTCCTGCTTGGATACTGTGGTCACGAAAGTTGGAGGAAAATTGACCACCGATCTATTTAGGAAGTCTACTTACAGAAATACATTGCTCCATTATAGGAGTTTCCATCCTTCTCTAATTGCTAATAATATTCCTAAAAACCAATTTGAACGTGTAAATAGAATAGTATCTGCTGTTACATTGAGAGATACACGTCTGAAAGAAATGGCCAATAGATTTGCTCAGAGAGATTATCCTCTAGATTTGTGCAATCCTTTTAGTCGATCCTCCTCAACTAAAAGACCACGCTCCAGACAGATCGATCGGATTCCTCTTGTTACTACCTTTTCGACCAATTCTAAACAGATTGAGAAAATTGTCAGAAAACACTGGCTTTTATTAAAACAAGGCTTTCCACAGGTTAGAGAATTTCAGGAATATCCATTTATGTCATATAGACGGGCTCCTACAGTTGGTGACACTTTGGTGGGGGCAGATATTGGCTCTCGGACTGCTAATTTAACTACTATAAGAAAAGGGACTTTTCCCTGTTTGTCGTGTCATATGTGTAATTCCATTGTTAAAGGAGATACTTTTACACACCCTACTACAGGGAAACGTTTTTTCAATCAATGGTTATTACACATGTGACTCTGCATATGTTGTGTATCTTCTTCATTGCCCCTGCGGATTGATTTATGTGGGGATGACCACACAGACACTTAAAATGCGCATCTCAGCGCATAAGTCAGCTATCCGCTCTGGCACATCTGAACAAGTGGTTGCTAGCCATTTTTCAGCCTGTCGCCATAATGTTAGCCAGTTGAGGGTCCAGGTGATTGACTCTGTCCCCCCGCCACGAAGGGGGGGTGATAGGGTAAAATTATTATTGAGACGGGAGCGGTTTTGGATTAGGAAGCTGGATGCCCTTGGTCCGGGGGGTCTTAACCGGGAGTGCGAGTTGGGTCCATGTGTTTATAGATAGATGTCTTGCTGATGATTTTTTGGTCCGGACGCCTGGAGTCTTCTTTTTGGGTTGGTTCTGTTTTTTTTTGTCCCCGATCCTCCCCGACCGGCTGCCACATTTGGTGACCGCCGGTCGGGAGGGAGAAGGGGTTTATAGAGAAATACATTTTTTTGATTTTATTATGTTGATTTGTTGGCTATCCTGTACTGGCCGCTGCTGGAATGTGGCCGCCAGTCCAGGCTGGCCTTCAAAATATATTTTTGTTTTTTTGCCAGTTTTTCCCGACCGGCCGCCAGGGGTGGACGCCAGTCGGGACATAATTGGTAATTTTTGTTGTCGCCAGCCCAGACTGGCCGCCGCAATTGAGGCGGACGCCAGTCTGGGAGGGTGAGACAGGATTATTGTTTTTGTTGCGATGTTCGCTGTCTGGCCGCTGCGGGTGGGTGGCCGCCAGACACCTAGCGCTAGTTTTTTCCTTTTTATTCTTTTCAGTTTTCGGATTTCTCTTATTATATACTGTTGATATTCATACCTATTAAGGGTTAGGAGCATGTACATTTTTTAGTCTGAAAAGATAAGTTTAATACGTGACCGGTATAGGCGATTGGATTGGAACGTCTATGGCTTAGACAATTTACGCTTCCGGGTTTTTACGCGTACGTTTGTACGCATACGCATTGACTTTAACCATATGCGGATTTTCAATGGGGATTTCCGCGTGGCAATTGGATTGGAACGTCTATGTCTTAGACCAGTGTTTTTCAACCGCTGGTGTGCCATACGACAGGGGTCCCCAACCACCGGGCCGCGGCAGGTCTGGCCTCTCGCTCCTCCCCTCCCCGCGGCCGCCGCTCCTGTTACCTTATCATGAGCGGGCGGCCGCTTGTCCGATTAGATTCCCCCGTAGCCGCTCTCCTCAGTGGCACCTCCTATTACAGCAGCGTGCTCGGCGGCTGCTGTGATGAGCAGGAAGCGGTACAGCGGTTCCCATGGTAACGGCGATGCATATCGCCGCTACAGGAAGCCGCTGTACCGCTTGCTGCTCATCACAGCAGCCACCGAGCACGCTGCTGTAATAGGAGATGCCACTGAGGAGAGCGGCTACGGGGGAATCTAATCTGACAAGCAGCCGCCCGCTCATGATAAGGTAACAGGAGCGGCGGCCGCGGAGGGGGGAGGGGCACTACCTACCCATACTAGGAAGCTATACTGGGCACTATACTAGCTATACTGGGCACTATACTGGGGCACTACCTACCTATACTGGGCACTATACTAGCTATACTGGGCACTACCTACCTATACTGGGCACTACCTACCTATACTGGGCACTATGCTAGCTATACTGGGCACTATACTAGCTATACTGGGCACCATACTGAGCACTATGCTAGCTATACTGGGCACTATACTAGCTATCTGGGCACTATACTAGCTATACTGGGCACTATACTAGCTATACTGGGCACTATACTAGCTATACTGGGCACTATACTGGCTATACTGGGGCACTGAAACAAAAAGTAGAGAAGGAGGAGCTCTCCATAGTGTAACAACACTTTATTAAAACAAATTGCGCAAAATAAAAATTCACTTACTAGATGTAAGTTGTATACAAGCATGTAGTCAGGCTTTGCAGACTTAAAATCCTTCCTTGATGGGTGCACCTCAAGCTGCCGTGACCATCGGAGTCGAGTGGATCAGGTGGAGAGTGACCCTGGATGCTCCCCCAAGGGATAAACGTGTGCTGGTTGCGTTATTACGCGTTTCGGCGTTCCACGCCTTCATCAGATAACGCTACCAGCTTGCACACGAGATGTTTATATACTCTATTTGGAGGGAAATGTGTAATGAGGGGTGGGGGCCGGGTTTAGTTAGCCTTTCCCCTTTTTTGGAGGTGGAGTAAGAAAAAGCATGTTGGTAGGTGAAAAACCTGTCATTCACCTGTATGTGGTAGCCATGAAATGGGTGTTTTGGATAGAGAGAAAGGGATTGGATAAAAACCCTGCCTGTCAGCAATGTGTTGAATGTAACCATTGTGCTCTGATAGAGCAATCTTACCTGCAGGGAAATAATGCTTAGAGCATACCAGCTGCACAGGTAATGGTGTAAAGGATAGAACCAAGCCCTTCACCGCTGCCTCGGTCTGTGAAAGAAGCGAGGCTAATTGGAACATCGCCGCTCAGGAGAGGACGTAGGATGGGGGGGCGTGCTTGAAGCGTGATGCTTACTCACTCATCTGCCCCTTTGGAAGGGAGAGGGTGCGGCCTGTTGGTCGCATGCAGGGCCAATTGCCAGCGTAATGTCAGTGAAGTGACCGCTGCCATTGGCTGAACGGAGTGCCCGTTCTGAACAGTGAAGAGGTGGAGGGGGCGTGGTTATGCTGCCGGACGCCGCGTCATCTACTACTCAGCTACTGGTCGGAGGGTTGCGATAGCAACCCGACTCTCGTAGCTAAAGAGGACCATGTGACTAAGCGAGGTGACGTCACATTGCGTCCCCTCCGCCTGGGCGTGCTGGCTAGGGCGCTGTCATGGCAACCTGGTACTGTTACGCTGTAATGCGCTGCGTTGCCATGGGCACATCATTTATACGGATCTATAGCGGCAGTGGGCGCAGGAAGGGGGGTATTTTCGCTGTATCTTTGAGTGTGCCATTCACTCTAATCATCATTATGTATGTCATACAGTTATAGAGAACCCCATGTGAATATCATGTTGGTAAAGGAAATATCCATATTTATATGCACATCAATAAAAAGAAGAAAAATTATATATAGTAGTGGTAATGGTGGATGAAAATGAAGGTATGAATAAAGTAAATTAAAAATAAAAATAAATGAAGGGAAGGGGGAGGGGGGTGAAAAATAATAAAAAATGATAATTTTGATTGGCTCCCTAGTGGAGCTAGTACTATTTAAAGCTGATTGTGTTTCATGTATTCAGAGGGCTTGTCAGCTTGAGAAAGAGAGGAGTCTCCTCTCGAAACGTCGCACAGACTTGCCCTTTTTGTCTTTTTGATGCTTTAAATAAATAAAAAAGCTTATAATACGCTTGAAGACGGTGCTGGGTCTCTTCTCTTGGAGTTTCTGTTTGCTGTTTCTGGAGACAGAGGGACAACGACCAAAAGCACGTCGCGTCTAGATGGTTGGGTGCTGCCTGTAACTACTTGTCCATTAGGGTTTGGAACAATTGGTACATCTGCATCTATGGTTTTGTTTACAGCCCGCAGGTCATGTATGAATCTGTATATGGGTGGATGTAATGATCCGCTCAGCTGTCTGCACAGACAGACAGCTGTTTGACCATTCCTTAAGTCTGAGGGCTGCAGGTCTCTGGAAAAGAGACCTGTCTTTGCTTTGCAAGTTTCAGACCTGCTCTGCTGCTGAGGAATTTTCACACATTTGTTATGCAAATGCCTACCTGCCTCCTTTGAAGGCTGGCAGTATAAATACCATGTTCTCCCAGAATCCTTTGCTGGTCATCTTCATGGTTTGTTACTGATCTACACTCCTAGAGTGTCAGCCTTGCCTGTTTGTCAAAGATTATCTTAGAGTAATTCTTGGGATTGTACTAGGCATTACCTCTAGTGCAGTCAGATTGTATTATCTGTTTTGCCTGTACAGTCTTTGTGTATCGATTGCCTTGTCGCCAGCGGTGGTCAACAGGGAATCGTTCTGTCTGTCTGGGGGTGCTAACCAGAGCAGCGGTTGCTACTGGCAGCCCCTTCTGTTCATCTGTCTGGACTGCATTAGCCCTAATGGTAGTGGCAGTGCTTCCTTCTGTGTCTCAATTGCCTTGTCGCCAGCGGCGGTCGACAGGGAATCGTTCTGTCTGTCTGGGAGTGTAGGCCAGAGCTGTGGTTGCTGCTGGCTGCTCCATCTGTCTGGATCGCACTTGCCCTAGTGGTAGTGGCAGTGCCTCCTTCTGTATCTTAGCCTTTGGGGTGTTAACCAGAGCAGCAGTTGCTACTGGTAGCCCTTCTGTTTATCTGTCTGGATTGCACTTGCCCTAGTGGTAGTGGCAGTGCCTCCTTCTGTATCTCTGCCTTAGGGGTGCTGGCCAGAGCAGCGGTTGCTACTGGCAGCCCCACCTGTCTTTCTCTCTGTCTTGTCTGATACGAACGCTTGCTGTAGGCTCAGTGAGGTAACCGTTTAGCAAGCGTTCGCGTTCTCTATTTCGTGTTTGTCTGTCATTGGTTAGTTAGGGTAGCACGCTTATCACTGGGCGCCTAACGCACGGTGATCGTGCAGAAACGCGTTCGCTGTTGCGAATGAGTGCGGTGTTAGCGTTTAGCTAGCGTTTGTTATTTTCCTTATCTTCTAATTGTTGTTTGCTGTGCCTTTGCTACTCTCATGCTCTGTCCTTCTCAGTTTGGTGTCTGTTGGCAATCGCCTCTCTCCTGCGATTGCATTCCCGCTTTTGTTTGTGCAGTTGTGTGTTCACCGTCGCTGGGTGGCGGCTAGATTGGGGAACACACATTTAGTATGTCTCTGTGCTCTCTCTCTTAGAGGGCTATCGTGCCCTACTTTGCCTTATCTGTACAATTCTCATCTGGCATCTGTGGCCGTGCAGAGGCTGTGCTCGTCTGCACTCCACAGTTCCATCTGCTGGTGGGAATTGCCCTCTACTGGTGCATTGCACCTAACCTGGGTTCTCCCAATTACACGTTTGTGGAGGATTTCCGCTGCGTCAGCGCACGTCTGGTGCGCTGACCACGGAGATAGAAACCAGCAAACGTTACAGTGGACTACTTCCTGTTTTTCTTTTAAGAATAGGGTGAATAGGAGTTGTGGAAGGAGATGACATTTGCACCAAAACACCGGCTTTGACATACTCAGCAATTTGTGGTCTGATCCCATCTTTTTGTTCAGGGCTCAGCGGATATTGGTGAACTCGTGGTAGTACTGCACCAGGTTTCAGTTTGATCGTAACAGGTGGAACATCAAGTTTCCCTACATCAAATTTCTCTTTCGCCCACAAGTGGGAGGGGACTGTCTCCAACTCAGGGGCCAATGGTGTGACACCTTGCTGTCCTTTGCCTGGAAACTGAATAAAAGCAGTCATAAGGTTTAAAGCATGTGTGTCCAACGGGGAAGTTACTTTGATACCATCTGGTGTGTAATCTATACTAGCCTGTATTTTGCTCAAAATGTCTGCACCCAATAAATGTTCTGGTGATGTGTCGGACACCAGTACAGATGTTACTATTTCAATTGTAAAAACGTTAATCTTTCGTTTAAATAGTGAAACGTATAATAACGTTTAAAAAAAAAATTACTAAGTAACCCTCCCTGTACCTACCCCTAACCCCTAGACCCCCCTGTTGATGCCTAAACCTAAGACCCCCCCTGTTGGTGCCTAAGTAACCCTCCCTGTACCTACCCCTAACCCCTAGACCCCCCTGTTAGTGCCTAAACCTAAGACCCCCCTGTTGGTGCCTAAACCTAAGACCCCCCTGTTAGTGCCTAAACCTAAGACCCCCCTGTTAGTGCCTAAACCTAAGATCCCCCTGTTGGTGCCTAAACCTAAGACCCCCCTGTTGGTGCCTAAACCTAAGACCCCCCTTTTGGTGCCTAAACCTAAGACCCCCCTGTTGGTGCCTAAACCTAAGACCCCCCTGTTGGTGCCTAAACCTAAGACCCCCCTGTTGGTGCCTAAACCTAAGACCCCCCTGTTGGTGCCTAAACCTAAGACCCCCCTGTTGGTGCCTAAACCTAAGACCCCCCTGTTGGTTTTTTCGTTTAAAAATAATGTAAAAAAAAAAAAAAAAAAAGTACTGTTTTTCGTTTAAAAATAATGTTTGTAAAAAAATATTGTACTGTTTTTCGTTTAAAAATAATATTTAAAAATGTATAAATCATTAAATAATGTGTAATCATGAGAAACAGTAATAAAACATTAAGTCTCCGGGCGCAGCTTTTAAAACGTTAGTTTTCTCCGGCGCCCTTTTTTCCTATCGGGCGCCCATTAAACGATATTTATTATAGGAGTGAATGGCGGCGCCCGATTTGTCCACTAGCCTCAGGCGCCCGAATTTACTGTTACCGATGTAAAGAGTAAGTGGATACAGATTGGCAGATTTCCTATTCTGAGTCATCAAGTGTGTACATAGCCTTTGCTGAACCAGGCGCTATAGCCTGCTTAGCATTAGGCTCTCCTGCAATCTCTTGGGTGCACCCCAGGCCATGTGGCCCTTCCTACCACAGTGGTAGCATTCTCTCTTACACATGGGGACATAACCTCTGCCACGACCACCTCTACCTCTGCCTCTCCCTGAATACTTGCCTCTGAAGGCCCCTCTGCCTTGTCCTTCAGGTAGTTCCTGTATCAGCATAACATACTAGGCTGGCTTCAGCATGTAGTGTTGGTGGTAGTATAGTGGTGAAGAGAGCTGCCTACCAAAGCACTAGACCTGGGTTCAATTCCCGGCCAAGGTATGTATGTAAGCTGGCTTTTGAAATCCTACAATTCCCTGGAAGACAAGACCCTCCTCCAGGGAGGAGGGGGAGGGAGCAAATGAGCTGTGGTGGGGTGCAACATAAGGAATAACAATCAGCCAGGAGCAAACTAACAAGCCTACAAGAGCCTAACTGAGCTTTCCCTAGCAGAGTCTGTCAGCAGCTTTCCCTTAACTAATTAATGTAGGCAGATGAGTGACTAAAATGGCAGGAGAACCTTGCCTTTTATAAGGGGGGGGGGGGGGTGGGGCTCCAGGAGTGAGTGTAGTCTGATTGGCGACAATGTGCCTGCTGACTGTGATGTAGAGGGTCAAAGTTGTTTTTAATGGAGCATTATGGGTGCGAATCGAACTTCCGCAAAAGTTCGCCGGCAAAGGCGAACCACCTAAAGTTCGCCTGGAACCGTTCATAGGCGAACCGTTCGGGCCATCTCTAATCATAGTACCTGTGCTATCTTCAATCCTATCGTTCAAATTATCTATGATGCTTTCATCTGGCCACCCAGCCGGCAATTTCTTCCTTGGGGCATATCTATACTGTCCAGCATAAAAACATTCTGCAACCTGTTCTGGCTTTTTCTGAGATTCTCTCATCCACAATTAAACCACTTGAGGACCCACGCTTTACCCCCCCTTAAAGGGACACTTAAGTCAAACAAAAAAAATGTGTTTTACTCACCTGGGGCTTCCAATAGCCCGCTGCAGCTGTCCGGTGTCCTCGCTCTCTCCCTCCGATCCTCCTGGCCCCGCCAGCAGCCACTTCCTGTTTCGGTGACAGGAGCTGACAGGCTGGAGACGCGAGTGATTCTTCGCGTTCCTGGCCACAATAGCGCCATCTATGCTGCTATAGCATATATCATATACCATATAGCAGCATAGAGGGTGCTAATATGTCTGGGAACGTGAAGAATCACTCGCGTCCCCAGCCTGTCAGCTCCTGTCACCGAAACAGGAAGTGGCTGCCGGCGGGGCCAGGAGGATCGGAGAGAGACGGCGAGGGCACCGGACAGCTGCAGGGGGCTATTGGAAGCCCTAGGTGAGTAAAACTCATTTTTTTTGTTTGACTTAAGTGTCCCTTTAAGGACCAGCGCTGTATTCTGTGATCTGTGCTGGGTGGGCTCTGCAGCCCCTGCACAGATCAGGTAGCAGGCAGAGCGACCAGATCGCCCCCCTTTTTTCCCCCCTATGGGGATGATGTGCAGGGGGGGGGTCTGATCGCTCCTGCCTGCCTGAGGTTTGCGGGGGGGGCACCTCAAAGCCCCCCTCTGCGGCGACATTCCCCCCCTCCCTCTCCTACCTCCCTTCCCCGGAGATCAGAGGCTGCACAGGAATGGATCTGTCCTGTGCAGCCTCTAACAGGCTCCTGCCTGTCATGTGACAGCGATCCCCGGCCGCTGATTGGCCGGGGATCGCTGATCTGGTACAACGCTGCTACTGTTAGCAGCGTTGTACAAATGTAAACAAAGCGGATTATTTCCGCTTGTGTTTACATTTAGCCTGCGAGCCGCGATCGGCGATCGGCGGCCCACAGGCTATTCACGGAGCCCCCCGCCGTGAATTGACATGAAGCAGCCGCTCGCGCGAGCGGCTGCTTCCTGATTAATTTAGCCTGCAGCCGGCGACGCATAACTGCGTCGCTGGTCCTGCAGCTGCCACTTTGCCGACGCGCGTTATGAGTGCGCGGTCGGCAAGTGGTTAATCTGAGTAATTAACAGTTTCTTTTCCAACCATTTCTAATGTCTGGCTATAAAATCCTTCCCAAAGTCATAATCTAATCTTCCACCATCTGGCATTTTAACTTTCTTGCAAATATCTTTGAACGGGGCAGTAGCCCACATACCATGGGTGTCTGCCATCCACTCAACAGCTGTCTTACCAGGAGGTTTGGAATCAAGACCTGCTTGATTGGAGCCAAGAGGGGTGGATACATTATTTCTCATCTTTAGCTTACTGTAATGATCTGCTCTGCTGTCTGCACAGGCAGGCAGCTTTGTGACCATTTTTTCAGGTCTGAATGCTACAGGTCCTCTCTGCAAGTTTCAGAGTTGCTGTTCTGGTGAGGGATTTGCATCCACTTGTCATGCAAATTGCTTATCTGCTTGCCCTCTGCTAATTGTTTGCTAATATTATCGTAGAGTAGTTATCCTTGGGAGTGCACTAGCATTCCTTCTGGCATAGTCTGGTCATTTATTATCTGTATTGCCTAGTTCTGTCTTGTCTGTTGCGATTGTTCTGTCGCCGGCGGCGGCTGACAGGGAATCGTTCCCTTGCGTTAGAGGCTGTGGTTCCTTTTGTACTCTGTCTAGGAGTGTAAGCCAGAGCTGCTGTTGCTACTGGTTACTTCTTCTGTCTGTCTTGTCTGGAACGAACGCTTGATGTTGTCTCGGTGAGGCAACCGATTTGCAAGTGTTTGCGTTCTCTATTTGTTTTCGTGTTTCTTTGGTTAGTCAGGGTTGGTACGCTTTGTCGCTGTTGCGATCAACGTGCGGTGACCGTGCCTTTCACGCGCTTTGTCGCTATTGCGCTTAACGTGTGGTGACCGCGTGTAGCTAGTCCTGTCTGCTCCTTCGTATTGGATTACAGTTTGTTATTGGTTCTGTCTTTATTCTTCCTATGCTCTGTCTTTACTTAGTCTTGTGTTGCTATTAGCAATCGCCATTCTTGCGATTGCTTTCCCACTTGGTTTTCGCTGTTGTGTGTTCACCGTCGCCAAGTGGCGACTAGATTGGTGGACATACATATATTCTGTCTCTATCCTCACTCTCTCTCTTGAGGGGCTATCTTGCCCTGTATTGCTTCACCTCGTACAATTTCTATCTGGCATCTGTGACAGTGCAGAGGGTTTATTCCTCTGCACTACACAGCTCCACCTGCCGGTGGGAATTCCTCTCTACAGGTGCATTGCACCAAAGCTGGGTTCTCTTATTTAAACGTTTGTGGAGGGTTTCCGCAGTGTCAGCGCACAGCTTGTGCGCTGACCACGGAGATAATTCCCCATTCGTTACGGTATGACCAGCCAAACTGAAATTCCCAGTGTAGAGGGAATTTCCGATTTGTACGATTTTTTTCGAATATGGTTCTTATACCTTTAAGAGCTTTAAAAAACTAGACTCTGAAACCAAAGAGGACTTTCTTGCTGAATGTGTAAGATTTTTGCTGAATCCTACATTTCAAATTACTGAGTCGTCCACGTGGGCTCTTCAAATAGCTTATATTCTATTGCAAGGAGATCTGTTTTCGTGGGCTTATGAGATTTTGAAAAGCAATTCCTGGAATGATAGTCCTTATCAATTTCTTACATTGATTTTTTCCCACTGGTTTAAACTGCCTTGCTTACCACCTATTCTTGACGAGTGTGTACCTGCTAATCGGTCAGCTGTTCTATCCATTCCATGCAAAACCATTCAGTGTGATAATGAATGCAGTAACAGTTCCCTTGTATCTAGACAGCAGCCACTTGTAGCGGCTAAGACTAAAGGGAGAAAGTCTAGGAAGGCTTCCCAGCTGAAAAAATCCGTTGCCCATAGCAACTACAGATAAATTATTTCTGTAAAGTCTGAAATGTGGAACACACTTGAATGTGATAAGTCCATAGAGACTTCAGTCTCAGGTTTTATTACCCCAAGCAAAAGCATATGTGGATCCTATGATAGGCAGAATTATTCAGTATATTAAAGGAGTAAGAAAATCTGTGCATGTTCCTGATCCCAACCCGTATGAGTGTTATCTTGATACAGGGTTGTTTGAGCCTCCATTTGCTCCGTGGGAGATTGGGGCTTTGATTGAGGAGTTCGAGATTGATTGGAAGGCGTTTTGCGATTTTTACATTGCAGAAAGCGAAGATATTCTTACTGCTTGTATTAATTCTGTGTACACTTTGATTGAATCTGATGAGTGTGACGAGTGTTTTGTGGATCCGGTGATTTGTGTGTGGCAGACGATTTTGGATGAATTGCACACACACCAACCAATTGACTCCAATAAAGAGACACCGTTATCGGATGATTGTTCCTGCCTTTCTGGGGTAAAGCAAGTGAGTTTAGACACTGTGCGATCTAATGCCTGTTCCTCAGGTGTTCCTGCAGATTATGATCAATATGAATGTGTCAGTTTTGTCAAAGATATGTGGGATCCCATGTCATTTAAAAACAGATCTTTTTCTCCCAGTAATTCTTTAAGATCTTCCATCTATGATCCTGCTATTGGAAAAATTCCTAAACTATGCAACCTCAAGAGTAATGTTAATATGACTAATAAAGTTCCTCATGTTGTTGTTGCAACTTCTTCTGCAAATAAATCTATGTCTCACTGAAAGCACGTTGCCAGATAAAAATTGTTCCAATATTTCTGTCCTGAACACTTTACAGTTTGGTCCACAGATTGCGGAAGCTTGCGCTTTAGAAGCTTCAGTTTCACAACCAAATATGATACTAGATTCACAAATTTTGCATTCTGACTCCTCGGATTCGACTTTGTTAGCTGAGTCTAAGTGTGAGACAGCGCTTTGGTTTTGCGAATCTGATACTGAGGGATGTTTACTTTGTCCGGGGAATGTTTCTGTGAGCCTGCCCTGTACCATGAATGAAACTATGATGTCCATTCACACTGACATTTGTGAGTCCCTTTCTTGCTCTGAAGAAAGTACTGACTTTCCACCCTGTACTCTGGATGAGTCAATGTTACCTTGCATAAAATCTCCTGCAGGGAGCCCAAAGGTTCATCTAGGTATTGCAACTAATCTCGTCTGTTTTTCTGCCATTTCGGAATTGCAGTCTGGTTTGACTGTTATGCAGGATTCTGCGTGCAGTGCAACTAGAGTCAGGGAATCAGTGTTTGTTCCACTAGATATTCCTGTGCATCCTGTTCATGAAGATGAAATTCAGTCTCAGCGTATGGTAGAACCATCCTTGGGACATTTGCCTCGTCCGCAAAATGCATTTGATGATGTTTTACCCTGTAACATGGATAGTTCAGAATCCTTGATTACTTTGTCGGAAAACTTGGGAAATGATGCTCCTGAGGTTTTGTTTGATGTTCTGGAGGTTTTAGGAGATGCCTCCTGCCCCCCAGGTCCTTCTGAGGTATTGCCCACTTCAGTAGGCATTGCTGTTATGCTGACTACTTTTGCAGCTCTTGTGGAGCTTCAGTCATGCATAGTCAATGATGAGTTTTGGTTAGATACAATTACAGTCACAGAGACTTCTAAGTCTGAGTCCTCTTTTGAAAGTCCTCTTGATTTTCTACCCGGTCCTGGTTTTGGTCTTGTCGTGACTGACTCTGAGTGTGAGGATCCGCTCGGCTCGACTCTATCCTGATAGGTTTGATGCAATGAATGTGTTTGCATGTTTGCACTATGCATGTTACAGGGCCAGAGTTAGGACACCTATGTTTACCTTGGTACTTCTGCGCAGTATAGGTGACTAAGCATAATAATGCATTCTTCTGTGAACGAAAACCCTGGCTTTTAAATTTAGCTGTGGGGATAACAGTTGTGCCTGGATGAGTGAATCTGTGAATGCATTTGTTTGAACATTGGCATGTGAGAGTGCGAAGGGTTAATAGATTTTTTCAAAGTTTCCATTGTTCGTGTTAAGTTTTTTTGGTGTAACTGCGTTACGCTTCACGCACTAAGTGCGGATTGCCATTGAAAGCTATGGCGCTTCAGGCAATCAAAAGATAGTTTGGCAATGAAATCAGCAATGGTGCTTACATAAACATGTGAGTTAATGTAATACGGTGCACGCAAAGTTTTACGCACGTCGCGTAATGTACTGTATACAGAAATAATTCATTATCTACATTTAACTTTTGAACCGCCATAGACTTCAATGGGCAGGCGAACCTTCAAGACTACAAACATTAATTGTGGCCACTAAAGTGATGGAAAAGATGTTTGAAGGGGTCTAACACCTGGAGGGGGGCATAGTGGAGTGGGATACATGCCAAAAGTCCCGGTGAAAAATCCGGAGGCCTAAAGGGCTTTAAAACATCTTGCATGTGTATACATCAATCAGGTAGTGTAATTAGTGTACTGCTTCACACTGACAGACTGAACTCACTGTGTAACGCACCGCAAACAGCTGTTTGTGTAGTGACGGCCGTGCTGGACTGGTGCGCACCATGGCGAGAGTGCAGGCGATGTCGGTTTTCAAGCCAATATGGTTGGGCTGAGGTAGCTAAATGACAGAACAGCAGTGACTGATTGTCCAGCTGATTGAATTTGGTCTTTCCACAATGAAGCAACGACCTTATTATCTTCTTGGGTCAGGTGTGCCCCCCAACTCCAACACACTCATTTAGCCAGTCATTGCTTCATTGTGATATGCAAGCCCCTTCACCGGGGCAAGGTAACGATCATGAAGGGGAATTAACACATGTACATGCCTTTTGTTTTGTTGTTGCAGCCACAGTGCAGCCAGAAAGATTAGGCAGGCATGTACACGCACCAGAAAAAATTATTTTAGCGGCCGCTGCTAGCAGTGGCCTTTAAAATTCAGGAATCCACCTGGAGTCCTGGACCCTGTTGGTGGTGGCGGAGAAGGCAGTCAAGCGGCCTGCAGGCAGAGATGCTGTGTGGTGGGACTGACTTAGTCTTCGGGCGGGCAGTGGATCTCCGGGATCCATGCCTCATTTATTTTGATAAAGGTGAGGTACTGAACACTTTTTAGACCTAGGTGACTTCTCGTCTCACTGACAATGCCTCCAGCTGCACTGAGGGTCCTTTCTGACAGGACGCTTGAGCCAGGGCAAGCCAGAAGTTGGATGGCAAATTGTGACAGCTCGGGCCACAGGTCAAGCCTGCGTACCCAGTAGTCCAGGGGTTCATCGCTGCTCAGAGTGTCTACATCCACACTTAAGGCCAAGTAGACGGCTACCTGCCAGGCGAGGCGTTGGTGGAGGGTGGATCCGGAATGGCTAAGACGAGGCGTTGGAGTAAAGAATGTCTGCATGTCCGACATCACCATGAGATCGCTAGAGCGTCCTGTCCTTGCCTGCATGGACGTGGTAGGATTTGGTCTTTCCACAATGAAAGAACAACCTTATCTTCTTGGGTCAGGTGTGCCCCCCAACTCCAACACACTCGTTTAGCCAGTCATTGCTTCATTGTGATACGCAAGCCCCTTCACCGGGGCAAGGTAACAATCATGAAGGGGAATTGACACATGTACATGCCTTTTGTTTTGTTGTTGCAGCCACAGTGCAGCCAGAAAGATTAGGCAGGCATGTTTACGCACCAGAAAAAATTATTATAGCGCCCGCTGCTAGCAGTGGCCTTTAAAAATCAGGAATCCACCTGGAGTCCTGGACCCTGTTGGTGGTGGTGGAGAAGGCAGTCAAGCGGCCTGCAGGCAGAGATGCTGTGTGGGGGGACTGACTTAGTCTTCGGGCGGGCAGTGGCCCTCCGGGATTCATGCCTCATTTATTTTGATAAAGGTGAGGTACTGAACACTTTTGTGACCTAGGTGACTTCTCGTCTCACTGACAATGCCTCCAGCTGCACTGAGGGTCCTTTCTGACAGGACGCTTGAGCCAGGGCAAGCCAGAAGTTAGATGGCAAATTGTGACAGCTCTGGCCACAGGTCAAGCCTGCGTACCCAGTAGTCCAGGAGGTCATCGCTGCTCAAAGTGTCTAAATCCACACTTAAGGTCAAGTAGACGGCTACCTGCCGGTCGAGGCATTGGTGGAGGGTGGATCCGGAATGGCTAAGACGAGGCGTTGGAGTAAAGAATGTCTGCATGTCCGACATCACCATGAGATTGCTAGAGCGTCCTGTCCTTGCCTGCATGGACATGGTAGGAGGAGGAAGATTACTGGCAGTGGCACCTTTATTCCGTTGTGCTGTGACATCACCCTTAAACGTACTGTAAAGCATAGTTGCCAGCTTGTGGTGCAAGTCCTGCATCCTTTCAGCCTTCTGGTGATTTGGAAACATCTGTGCCACTTTGTGCTTATACCAAGGGTCTAGTAGTGTTGACACCCAGTAAAGTTTTTTTTTATACTGGGGTCCCTCAACAGGCTGGACAGCATGAAAGACGCCATCTGCACAAAGCCAGATGCCGCCGTACTAGCCATCTCATCTTGCTCTTCCTCAGTGATGTCAGGTAAGTTCTCCTCTCCCCCCCCAGCCACGAACAATACCACGGGAAATGCCTTCTGCGACACCTCCTCCTAAAAAAACCCCACCTTCCTCATCTGACTCCTCTTCCCCACACGACTCCTCCTCCTTCCCCCTCTTCTGTGATGCCGCAGGTGTTGATGATGCCGCAGGTGATGTTTCCAAAAACTCTTCCTCCTCCTGTTCCCGGTCACGGTCCTCTACAGCTTGATGCACCACTCTACGCACTTCACGCTCCAGGAAGAAAGCATATGGGATCAAGTCGCTGATGGGGCCTTTACTGCGACTCACCAGGTTTGTCACCTCCTCAAATGGACGCATGAGCCTGCAGACATTACGCATAGGTGTCCAGTACGGTCAAAGGCGGTCAAACATCAGGAGTGTTGAATTCCAGCGAGTCGGGCTATCACAAATCAAGCGCAAGTTGTTTCTCCGCTGAATATCGCCAAGCGCCATGGCCGTGTAGGACCGCCTGAAATACCCACACACCTTCCTGGACTGCTTTAGGACCTCCTGTAAGCCTGGGTACTTGCACACAAATCTTTGTATTATGAGATTGAGCACATGTGCCATGCAGGGTACATGGGTCAACTTTCCCAGACTCAAAGCCGAAATGAGATTGCTGCCGTTGCCACACACCACATTGCCGATCTCCAGTTGGTGTGGAGTCAGCCACTGATCCACCTGTTTGTTCAGAGCAGCCAGGAGAGCTGCTCCAGTGTGACTCTGGGCTTGAGGCAAGACATGTCCAAGATGGCGTGACACCGTCGTACCTGGCATGTAGCATAGGCCCTGGGGAGCTGGGGGTGTGTAGTTGGAGAAGATGTAGTAGGAGGAGGAGGAGAGGACGTGGCAGCAGGCTGGCCTGCAAGCCGCGGAGGTGTCACACCTAGGTCCGCTACACAACCACATACTCCCTGTTTGCCAGCGGTCACCAGATTTACCCAATGTGCCGTATAAGTAATGTACCTGCCCTGACCGTGCTTGGCAGACCAGGCATCCATGGTCAGATGGACCCTTGACCCAACACTGTGTGCCAGAGATGACACCACTTGCCTTTCTACATCACGGTACAGTTTGGGTATAGCCTTTTGAGAAAAGTAATTGTGGCCTGGTATCTTCCACTGCGGTGTCCCAATAGCCACAAATTTTTGGTAGGCCTCAAAGTCCACCAGCCGGTATGGTAACAGCTGGCGAGATAACATTTCCGCCAAGCCAGCTGTCAGACGCTGGGCAAGGGGGTTACAGGCAGACATTGGCTTCTTAAGCTCAAAGATTTCCTTAACGGACACCTGGCTGCTGTGGGCAGAGGAGCAGGAGCCGCTCAAGGTGAGAGGCGGAGTGGAGGACAGGTACATCATCATACTCACACCTTAGGTCCATACTGGCGCCTAACGCAGACATATGAGGTGGTGGTGTACCATGCTTAGCGCCGTCATCTTGTAACAAGAATGGCTGTGAATCCTTTAATTCCCACTAAATAACTCCTGCGAAGTGTCAAATGGTGCGGATGTGGTGCTAGCGGTGGCTGCGGAGGAAGATATGTCACGGTTCCGTGCGGAAGCTGAGTGCTTTGCACGTGCAAAGTGCAAACACATGCAAAGTGCAAACACGTGCAAAGTGCAAACACGTGCAAAGTGCAAACACATGCAAAGTGCAAACACATGCAAAGTGCAAACACGTTCAAAGTGCAAAGACGTGCAAACACGCTTGGCACTTTGCATGTGTTCGCACTTTGCACGTGTTTGCACTTTGCACGTGTTTGCGCATTTTTGCATGTGTTGGCACTTCGCACTTGGCCTTTTGCACTTGGCCCTTTGCATTTGGCACTTGGCCCTTTGCACTTGGCACTTGGCCCTTTGCACTTGGCACTTGGCCCTTTGCACTTGGCACTTGGCCCTTGGCACTTGGCCCTTTGCATTTGGCACTTTGCATTTGGCCCTTTGCACTTGGCCCTGTGCATTTGGCACTTTGCACTTGGCCCTGTGCATTTGGCAGCCATTTTTTTTGGGGGGGGGGGATTTTAAGTCCCCACATCATCACTTAGTGTTCCCCTTTCAAAAAAAATGTTGCTACATGCCTCATATACCCTAAAAACGTTTTTGAAGTAATTTAAAGACCACTTCCGGTTTTCCATCCGGATATCCGAATTCGGTCGGATACTGGGGTCGGATATCCGTCCCGGATTCGGATTGGAAATTTTTTGATCTGGATATCCGACCCGGATCGGATAGAGGGGTATCCGGATCCGTATTGGATCCAGATAGTGAAAAGTGGTATCTGAGCAGCACTGAGCCTAACTAAGCTTTCCTTATCTCTACTTGAGAAATATGACTTTTTTTTTTTATATGAATTTTTTTTCAAACATTCTGAGGAAATTCTGGCAATTGGCTGGATTCTCTTTCCTAAGCTCTCTTACAAGAGATATAAGGGGAAAATGGTCTCTATTTCTCAGCCAGTTCTTGCTCCATAAGCCTTTTGGCCTGTCCTGACTTTTAGGGCCCTTTCTCACTGAGTCCATTGTTATTAGATTACAATGCAATGAATACAAAAAAGTGGCATCTTGCAGTAGTATTGCTGTGCGACCACACAGTGAGGCATACAGTACAATGAAAGTACACCTCATTGCCACTGTAAAAACACACGTCACCCAGTTAACTCAGAGCAGCATGCTGTGCGTTAGTGCATTAGAACCTGACGTGCTGTGCCTCACCGCCTTTGATGTGAAAGCCCCATAGGAATATCATAGCATGGCATTGCGATGATATTGTCCATTATGATGCAATGCAATGGACTCTGTGTGAAAGGGCCCTTAAGATAAACATACAGTATGAAGCAAAACCTACCCTCACACATCACAATGACTTGCTGTGTGATATCTTGGAATTACTCCCCATGGCATGTGCAAAAAGAGCACTCTTTTCATATACACATAATTTCTGATTAATTGAAAAGATTTCTCTTTCTCTTAATTTTTACTTCCAATACAGTTTCTTGGTTTTATTCAGTCTTTTTTTCTATGGATTGTTCCATCGAATACAAATACATACAAATACATTGGTTCAATGAATCAAACGTTCCATTTAAGCGAAAATTCTTGAATTGAAGAAATTCAAATAATGTACTGTGTGTGGCCACCTTATTCCTAATCTTGCAGAAAGTCTGTTTTTCTAAAGGGGGGGAGGGGATTTGGGGCAGGAAGGGGGTGTGTGACAGTATTTTACAATTGAAATAGTTCCTAAAAGTTGGTGAAAAGGCACTATCAAAATTATTTTGGATATTTTCTTGCTTGCTGGGGGTTTAAAGGGAATTTTATGAAAAGGTTTGAAATTATCTAGAAGTCACTAGATGAGCCACTTCTTTTCCACAATAGTACTTTATGAACTTGCTGGCTGTGATGGTCACATATCAAACAAACTAAAACGATACCACCGACCTGCTTTCACCACTTGAGCCCCGCAGTGTTAAACCCACCTAAAGACCAGCCAGTTTTTTCCCTAATTGGCCACTGCAGCTTTAAGGCCAAGCTGCAGGACCGCACAACACAGCACATGAGTCGTTCCCCCCCCTCTTTTCCCCCCACCAACTCTCTCAGCTCTCTGTTGGTGGGGTCTGATCGCTCCACATTTGTTTAATATTTTTTTTATATAAATATTTATTTCCTTTTTTTTTATAAAAATAGTCTTTTTTTAAATTTATTTATTTTCCCTCTTTCCCTGCTCCCTCCCTCCGTCCCCCCGCCAGCCAATCAGGGTGATCAGCTGTCATAGTACCAAGAAATCTGAACACATATGGGTACTCAGGCCACCTTAATATACAAAGTATCAAAATTTATTATTAATAAATCAAGGACATACAAATGCTCAATTGGTCACAAAGGAACAGAACACACATGATTCAAAGATCAGCTGTCATAGGCTTCAGCCTGCATGCGATCTCCTTCAGTAGCCGGCTCCAGGACCTGAAGCCAATTGGCGTTAGGCGGTCCTGGGGCTGCCGCCGCGTCCACGCCCGTTGGCGTGGGGCGGTCTTTAGGTAGTTAATATACATTATTCCATCAATTATTCAGACATACTGTATGTGTATACAGAAGGAAATCCCAGGACCCCCTGGTAGGTGGGAGATCAGGGATGGTGGCACCGAACAGCTAACAGCCGTTTCGCATAGAGATGGTGCTTGGTGACAGTAGGGACAGTACAGTAACTATTTATGTATTTTTTTTAATTGTCATTTTTTTATGCAAAAAATGTATTTGGGTACTATAGGAAAGTGTGGGAGGGAAGGAGTTAATTTTAAATGTAAGTGTGAGTCTTTTTATTAAAGAGGAGCTGTTAGGTATAGGGTTTCAGAGAAAAAAAACACATATATCAGTAGCTAAATATTGGCTGTACTTACATTACATATGCATTTCACTGTCCACGTTTGGATTTCACAGAATTTTTATATAGTATTTGCAGAGATTGATGCTCCTGACAGCTCACGGCAAGTTCCATGTTTGACTGTCTTGTATGAAGCCAATTGTGATGTAATATCCTCCCTTACCCTGCTTCCTGATGATTCGACTCACAAAAAAGATCCGGATCAAAGATCCTAATGGTTCATGATCCGGACAACACTACTGTGCAGTGAATATTAATTAGCCATGTGGCTGGCTAGGAACAATAGCGGACTCATGCAGTATACTCTAACGAACATGTGCCCTGTGAATAGGGTTGCCAGGTGTCCGGTTTTACACCGGACAGTCCGGTTTTTGTGCGCTGTGTCCAGTGTAAAAAAACATGCTAAACCGGACAATTAAGTTGTCCGGTTTTAGAGCCCCCCCGCAGCGCAGGAGGAGAACAGCGCAGCAGAGAGAGAGCTGGGAGCAGCGGTGGAGAAGGGGGGCAATCTCCCCCCCCTTCCCTCACCTTAGGGTGCTCTCTCTCCCCCGCTGTCTCCTCCAATATGATGTGCAGGGCTGGCGAGTGGCTGCAGGCGGAACTTACCTTTGTGTCGCTCCAGCGCCGGAAGTTCGGGTCCCGCAGCCGCTGAGAATCTCATTCATGAGCCGGACAACACTATCAGTCTGAATAGTGTTGTCCGGCTCATGAATGATTCGGATCTTTGATCCGGATCTTTTTTGAGTCGAAACTCAGCGGCTGCGGGACCCGAACTTCCGGCGCCTGCGACACAGAGGTAAGTTCCGCCCGCAGCCACCCGCCAGCCTGCACATCAATATTGGAGGAGACAGCGGGGGAGAGAAACAGCACCCTAAGGTGAGGGAAGAAGGGGGGGAGATTGCCCCCCTTCCCCCCGCCCCTGGCTACCTATTCCGGGCACATATAGCCCCTGGCTACCTATTCCGGGCACATATAGCCCCTGGCTACCTATTCCGGGCACATATAGCCCCTGGCTACCTATTCCGGGCACATATAGCCCCTGGCTACCTATTCTGGGCACATATAGCCCCTGGCTACCTATTCTGGGCACATATAGCCCCTGGCTACCTATTCCGGGCACATATAGCCCCTGGCTACCTATTCCGGGCACATATAGCCCCTGGCTACCTATTCCGGGCACATATAGCCCCTGGCTACCTATTCCGGGCACATATAGCCCCTGGCTACCTATTCCGGGCACATATAGCCCCTGGCTACCTATTCCGGGCACATATAGCCCCTGGCTACCTATTCCGGGCACATATACCCCCTGGCTACCTATTCCGGGCACATATACCCCCTGGCTACCTATTCCGGGCACATATACCCCCTGGCTACCTATTCCGGGCACATATAGCCCCTGGCTACCTATTCTGGGCACATATAGCCCCTGGCTACCTATTCTGGGCACATATAGCCCCTGGCTACATATACTGGGACATATATACCCCTGCCTACATATACTGGGCACATATATCCCTGGCTACATATACTGGGAACACTGGCTGTTTGTCATTATGTGCATTTAGTGGTGAAAAGCTGTCTCTTTTGTGAATTTACTGGTGAAAAGCTGTCTCTTTTGTGCATTTACTGGTGAAAAGCTGTCTCTTTTGTGCATTTACTGGTGAAAAGCTGTCTCTTGTGCATTTACTGGGGAAAAGCTGTCTCTTATTATGTGCATTTACTGGTGAAAAGCTGTCTCTTATGTGCACTGGACCAGTACTACTGGTGAGGACAGTTAGTGACATGGCTATGTACTCTGTAATGTGCTGCAGAAGATGTCAGTGCGATATAAATACTATATTTTTTTAAAAAAAAAAAAGCCCATTGCTTAGCCCCACTCTACATAAAAGTGCGCTTCTGACTCCGCCCCTAACTCCACCCCTAACTCCACCCCCTGTCCGGTTTTCTCCATCAGCCGACATGGCAACCCTACCTGTGAACAGCACATTGATTTTTCAGTGCTGTGAGCTGGGCTGCAAGATACAAGCTGCTGTAACATGAGCCTTTAACTTCTCACTGTGAAAGCAGCCTTAGGGTGGGATAGGGAAATGAAGGGGAGGACCAAGGGAGTGCAGTAGGGAGAAGAAGCAGCCCCAGCATGCTTTGCAGTATCTGTTATGCGGCCTACCAACCTCCTTAGGAGCTTGGGAATAAAGAGGATTGCTATTCAGCAAAAATCAAAGTAAGAGAGATTTTTAACTTCAGTATTGCCTTTTTGGCTTCCTTCTAAACTGTTTAACACAGGAGAATAGAGGTTTAAATTAGCTTTTGCAGCCTGACAGTAACTCTTTAAAATAAATGAATGTAGGTGTAATTTTACTATTTGGCCACAAGATGTCCTCGCATATTACTTTCCTGTGTGTAGTGTTAATGTTGTTGGCCTGCCCACCAAGCCCTGTAATGTCTGTTGGTGAAAAAAAAAAAAAACAAGCATACGTGTACACTTATCTTTTTTTTTATGCATTTCATAGGGCCAGGGGTGGCTTTTGATGCTGCATCCAGGCGTGACTCCTGATGAGCAGTACATATTGGTAGTCTGCAAATCTTGGGGCTGTTTGTTGGTGGGTAGGATGCATTGACATCCAACCTGGTGATCACTGCTTGTTAAATCGGAACTACAGTTTCACAATAAAAATAAAAACTCATGTTTTCCTTTTCTGTTTCCACAGAAATTTGTTCTCTTCCTTCAGACAAAGAATTCAGTGCATTCATTACCCGCACAGGTTATCCTACTTATGAAGGAGAAAACGTGCACTATCAGTGTTCCAAAGGGTTTAAAACCGCAAGTGGGCAAAACCGTGGATATATTCAATGTCTTCCTGATGGAAAAGTTGATGGAGAAAAATGTATTAGTAAGTATAGTAAGTGTGTATGTGTGCACGTGCATGTGAGTGCAAAAAAGTGAGAGAATATGGGACAGTTTTATTTTAAACTTTTGGTATAAGGTGCTAACATATTACACGGTGCTGTACAATAGTTATGGGAGACATTACAACATTAAACAATGTTACACAAGAACATTACAGTGTTAAACAATGGTATGCAAAGTGGTGATGTAAAAATGCAGTGACAGTGGTGTTGCTAGGGCAAAACATTCGAAGCATGCACCCCGGTTCAAAATTGGAGTGCCCCGATCCTTCCGCAGGGACTATATACAGTCACTGAGGAGCCCAGTCCAGGAAGCACAACTTTTTTTTTTTAAATAAAATTAAAATATTTATAGCCTCTGGTATACCAGCATTCCCTTGCCAGGCCCACTCCCCCAGGTTTGTCGCTAAGACCAGCCTGCTGCAGTGCTGGCACATGCATACCTCCCTCCCTGGCCAGCCCGCCAGTTTATCTGTAGTTCCGGCCAAAGGAGAAAGAGCTGCAGGTGGCGATGCTGAGCAGAGAGTCACTGATGCTGCTGAGCTGAGGAGGATGAAGAGCTGATTGTAATGTGGCCTGGCCATCGCTGCCTGGTGCCTGCTTGCCTGTAAGTATGAGGGGAGGGGGTTAGGAGGTCTGCTGCTGGTTCTGGCAATTGCAGAGAGCCAGGCTGGTTGCTCAGGCAACACTTTTATTATTTATATCTTTTAAGGATGCTTAAAATCAGGGTTTTTGGTCTAGGGTGAGAGAGTAACATGAAAGCAAAAGATTTGGGCATCAATATGCATGGATGTGTTGAACTGGGGGCTCTGAATGAATATTCATTATCTTCTGTGAGATGGGTGTCATTCTTGTCATCCGAGTGTTTATCTATTTGGAGATGCCCATCAAAGTGTTTGATCCAACAATGTTATTGTGGGAATCGCAGGACTCTGTTTGCATGTATTGTGGATGGGCTGGGGTTTCCCCTTTAAATGATGGGAAAAAGAAGGGGGTTACAAATTAAGAAATGACTATTAATCTAAATGAAGAATTCCTTGGTCTCACAAAATCCATAAATTCTTAAAGTGAATGCTGACAAAGATGGACAGTGTCAAACTAGTTTACACCAATATGAAGATGAAGAGCAGCGGATTACATGCTGAAACGCACAACCAGGAAGAGGCACTAGAACGAGGCTTGATGCTGAACTTAAAAGGGAGGAAACCTGTCCCAGCAAGCCACCATCGCAGCATCACACTGACGAAGCCCACGTGATGTGGGCGTAAGGTATGTGGGCGAGGCTTGAGGTTGAAGGGCTGGAGGAACTACTTGGAGTAAAGACATGACGCACGCCCGCTGAACACGCGGTGAACCGGGAGGCGCTGTTGCGAGCCGGATCACAGAGCAGGTACCTGCCACCCGTGGGATGCCGCGGAAAGGAAGATCTCTGAGAGGTATCAAGATTGTTTTGCACCTTGCAGTGAGCAGTTAAGTGTGGCTCTTAGGGCGGCTCACAGAGATTCTGTGGAATATCATCCATGTCAGTTATGTGACGCGGATTTATAGTGACTTTTCCTGGCTCGTGATCTGGTGAGGCTTATTAACTGAGGATTGAACTGTTGTCTGCACGTCAAGGGAGTTCATTGAAAGAACTGGTCCGACGTGGACGTTTTTTTCCTTCATACAGCTAGCTCACTAATGCACCCCCGATTCAAACATATCCAGCAGTTAAAAGGGTCCCTATCTGTGTGTGTGTGTGAGTTGAAGTGGAGGCGTGCGTGTGTTCCAGGAGTACTCCTAGGATGATGCCCACATCGTGTTTTTATGGGGGTTCTTGGTTTTATAGGGTGGTTTCCACGGTTTTTCTATATTGAATAAAATATTTTGCAGCAAATGATCATTTGAGTGGCGGTTGTGTTTCTATATGTATACAGTATCCAATTTTCAACCTGCCTTCCCCCAGAACCAGGGGTGATCTCTGCGTTACAATAATGGGCCTGTGCACCGTTTTTTTTTTAAATCCCATCGCTGCCTGGTGCCTGCTTGCCTGTAAGTATGAGGGGAGGGGGTTGGGAGGTCTGCTGCTGGTTCTGGCAATTGCAGAGAGCCAGGCTGGTTGCTCAGGCAACACTTTTATTATTTTTAATAGATATGCCCCTTCGCTATGCTCACTAAGCCCCTCCCCAGCTGTGGGTAGCTCCGCCCCAGCCACAGGTAGCTCCGCCCTGGCTGCAGTTAGCTACGCCCACAATCCCAAGTAGCTCTTCCCTGACTGTGAATAGCTCTGCCCCTCATAGAACAAAGATGCTGGGTCTCTACCTGGATTTAAGGCTGGTTGGCCAATTTTATTGCAAGTGCCACAGTGCAGAGCACAACGTTTCGACCACAGAGGTCTTTCTCAATTGCTTACAGAACAAAAGTGCCACACCCTATTTAAAGGACATACAATTTGCATAAAACACACCCCTAGGGACGGGCACAAAACTTAAAGAGACAGTAGATACAACAGGTAATGCAAAATTGCTCATAGAAAACATTTCAAGCTATATGTTTCATTCATCCCATTAGGGGTCAAAGTTCCTAAAAAACTGATCCATCTGCATTCCCTTTGCAGTAGTAAGGTCTGCGGGTCAACACCTTCGATATCGAAAACCTTTTCCAGCACACACCATCTTAGATCACCGACTTTTTGCTTGCATTGATGAGTAGCTCTGCCCATGTCAGGCTTTGCGTTCAGTACACTCCCCCCCCCCCCCCCCAGTGACCTCTCCCTCCTCCACTCCACTCCCAGCCACTCTTCCACCCCACCAGCATGGGCCACACTGCTGGTGGGGAATGTGGGCCACCTTGCCACTTCACCAGCATGGCCCTCCAACCCCAATAGCATGGGCCATCCTCCTGCTATGCCACCAGCGTGGGCCACCCCTCCAGCCAGCAGCGTGGGCAGCCTTGCAACCCCACCAGTGTGGGCCACCCTTCCACTCCAGCCACCGGTGTGGGGCACCCCACCAGCCACCAGTGAGGCCCACCCTGCCACCGCACCAGCTACCAGTGTGGCCCACCTCGCTAGCCGCCCACCCACCACCAGCTTTTCCTGCCTCCTGCCTACCAGCCACTCCCACCCACTCACATGCATTTCCCACCCCATCAGCGATTCCCACCCACCACAGGGGAATTGCCCACCCACCACCAGCGTTTCTCCCACCCTACCAGCTTCCAGCATTTACCCCTTCCTCCCATCCACCCCACCAGCAACCAGCATTTACATACCTCCCAACTTTCTGAGATAGGAAAGAGGGACACTTAAGCTGCACCCATGACACGCCCTTAATCACGCCCCTAATCACGCCCCCAGCACACCCCCACTCATGCATACCATAAAGATTTCATGAGAAAAATACGTTATTTTATAATACAAAGCAAACTGGTCCTTTCTATCCTGGCTCATTTTCCTTCATATTAACATTTGGAAAAAAAAATAAAAAAAAAAAAATTATATATATATATATATACTGTATATATACAGAATGGGAGTAAAATTTAAAATCATATAAACATATTTTCAATAGAAAAATACATATATTTCGACAGATCTGTACAGGAGTCCTGAACAAGGTACAAATGAGGAAGAAAGAGGGATTGTTTCTCCAAAAGAGGTACATTTCAGAGCTGTGAGGTAGAGCCCATGGGCGTCCGCACATATGGCAAAACCGGGCATCTGCCCGAGCCTGGCCGCCCGCTGCCCCCCCCCCCTGGACGCGTGCCCGTGCAGCCAGCAGGAGGGGAACAGCGCAGAGAAGAGAGAGAGCTATGGGCACAGTGGGGAAGGGCGGACGTCTCCCCCCCCCCCCCCTTCCCTCACCTTAGGGGGCTCTCTCTCCCTCGCTGTCCCCTCCGGAATGAAGTGTGCAGCGGCTGGCAGCGGGTGGAACTTACCTCCTTTCGCTCCTGCGCCGGAAGTTCTGGTGCCACACTCTGGTCTGGATCAGGCCAGAGTAGCGGCTAATCCATCCGGCACGTGCGACGAGAGGAGGTAAGTTCCGCCCGCTGCCAGCCGCTGCACACTTCATTCCGGACTCCGGAGGGGAGAGCGAGAGAGGGAGGGAGAGCCCCCTAAGGTGAGTGCCCATAGCTCTCCATCTTCTCTCCGCTGCTCCCCTCCTCCTGCACACATGGCCACTTTTTCTGGGGACATATCCCCCTGGCTACATATACTGGGACATATACCCCTGCCTACATATACTGGGACATATACCCCTGCCTACATATACTGGGACATATACCCCTGCCTACATATACTGGGACATATACCCCTGCCTACATATACTGGGACATATACCCCTGCCTACATATACTGGGACATATACCCCTGCCTACATATACTGGGACATATACCCCTGCCTACATATACTGGGACATATACACCTGCCTACATATACTGGGACATATACCCCCTGCCTACATATACTGGGACATATACCCCTGCCTACATATACTGGGACATATACCCCTGCCTACATATACTGGGACATATACCCCTGCCTACATATACTGGGACATATACCCCTGCCTACATATACTGGGACATATACACCTGCCTACATATACTGGGACATATACCCCTGCCTACATATACTGGGACATATACCCCTGCCTACATATACTGGGACATATCCCCCTGGCTACTTTTTCTGGGGACATATACCCCTGCCTACATATACTGGGACATATCCCCCTGGCTACATATACTGGGACATATACCCCCTGCCTACATATACTGGGACATATACCCCCTGCCTACATATACTGGGACATATCCCCGGCTACATATACTGGGACATATCCCCCTGGCTACATATACTGGGACATATACCCCTGCCTACTTATACTGGGACATATACCCCTGCCTACATATACTGGGACATATACCCCTGCCTACATATACTGGGACATATCCCCCTGACTACATATACTGGGACATATACCCCCTGCCTACATATACTGGGACATATACCCCCTGCCTACATATACTGGGACATATCCCCCTGGCTACATATACTGGGACATATCCCCCTGCCTACATATAATGGGACATATACCCCTGCCTACATATACTGGGGACATATACCCCTGCCTACATATACTGGGCACATATACCCCTGCCTACATATACTGGGCACATATACCCCTGCCTACATATACTGGGCACATATACCCCTGGCTACCTGTTCTGGGGACATCTCTACCCCTGGCTACCAGTTCTGGGGACATCTATACCGCTGGCCACCTATTCTCGGGACACCTATAGACCTGGGGCTACCTATTTTTGGGGAACCACTGCTGTCAGATTGAGTGTATTTTGGGGAACTGCTGCCAGGTGAGAGGTGTCTACATATTAAGGGGGCATTCTGCCTATTTATGTGAAAAGCTGTCTATTTATGTGCCTCATGACTGCTGAATTTGTCTTGTTCCGGGCCTCATGGTTACTGACTTTGTCTTGTTGGGGGCCTCATGATTTGTTGGGGGCCTCAAGATTGCTGAATTTGTCTTGTTGGGGGCCTCATGATTGCTGAATTTGTCTTGTTGGGGGCCTCATGATTGCTGAATTTGTCTTGTTGGGGGCCTCATGATTGCTGAGTTGGTCATGTTGGGGGCCTCATGATTGCTGAATTTGTCTTGATGGGGGGGGGGGGTCTCATGATTGCTGAATTTGTCTTGTTGGGGGTCACATGATTGCTAACTGCGAGACTATGGAAAAAGCTGAATCATCATCATATGAGACAATAGCATTAAACCTACTTTTTCCGCTTTTTAAAACAGAAAATGAAACTGGGAGGTTCTAAAAAAAATGAATAATTTTTTCAGGAGTACGATGGATGAAATTGTTTATCTTCACAGTTTATTTTCAACTTAATTTTCCATAATGTTCATGTATGAGTTAAAACGTTTGTATTTAGTTTAAATTGCTGTTGGCACTTTGTGATAGTAAAGTGACTTTGCAGTTTGGACACTCGACCTCCAAAAGGTTCGCCACCACTGTCCTAATCTAATGTCCCACCATTGCTTAGTTCATGTAAACTTGTCTCCACCCACGACCACACCCACATTCTGGTTCATGACCACACCCATTTTTCGGCCGTAGCTCCATTTTACAGCAGCCCAAATTTGCGCCGCCCCGCTTTTTACTCCCCACTTTTTGCCCCCCCCTGGAAAATTTTCTGCGGACGCCCATGGTAGAGCCATCTGAGAAAATCAGCCTGAAGTGCTTGCTGCCTGTGCTGCAAGGGTTAACTGACCCTGACAAATGCTGTTGCTTATTCCCCAGAACAGAGATCACATAACATTTCTAAACAAGCATAGCGTTATGGAAGCTCCTGTCTTCCTGTGCTCCCCCACCCAGCAGTAGAAATTATGGAAGCCCCTGTCTTCCTGTGCTCCCCCACCCAGCAGTAGAAATTATGGAAGCCCCTGTCTTCCTGTGCTCCCCCACCCAGCAGTAGAAATTATGGAAGCCCCTGTCTTCCTGTGCTCCCCCACCCAGCAGTAGAAATTATGGAAGCTCCTGTCTTCCTGTACTCCCCCCACCCAGCAGTAGAAGGGTAGACAACTGTGCAGGAGATTCTTTCTCTCACCTCTGCCATTGATCTTCCTGTGCTGTGAGACCACAGGAAGCATGCATGCCACAGCATGCCACAGACTGAGAAGAGCATAACGGAACTGTAAACCTAAAAAAAAAAAAAAAAAAGTCCACAGACTGCTTAGCCATTGTCCCCCTACCCCACCCCCTCCCATGTCCCCTATTTCCCCTTGCTTTGGCAATACCTGTAATGAATCTTGGTCATGCCAATAAAGCTATCTTTCATTTGATTTGACCAGCAGCATCTTTTAACACACATCACCACGTGGAGAAGGAGGAGATGCCAGCCGCTAGGGGGAGCAGTGACTGAATAACGTACAGCAACATATGGCTAGGTGATAGATGCAGAGATTCTGCTGCGTAATACTCTGCCGAGCAGTGGGAGATGAGCTAATAAAGTGGGACAAAGGGGGCAACGCAGGATGCGGGATCAGACCCCCCAAAACGGGAGAATCCCACAAAAATTAAGACTGTTGGACAGTATGCATTAATACTTTACTCCCTCCCACCTCACAAGCAACCAGTGTTTATACCTTCTTTCCTTCCTCCCTTCCACCCCACCTGCACTCAGGTTTTATACTTTCCTCCCTACCACCCACCCACCCCACCTGCACCCAGTGGGGGGAACGTACATTTATATCTAAGGTAACATTTGTTGTTTTTCATATACGTGTAGTAATATGTGTATTTCACATGTCAGAGGCAAGGTTTTCTGCATGTCACATCTGTGGTAGCAGTGTCTGCATTTCACATCCATGCATTTGAAGTATGTGACGCAACAGTTTTTACATTTCACGCGTGGTTACGGTTTCTGCATTTGACATTTGGGGAAATGGTTTCTGCATTTTTCATGTGGCATAATGGTTGTTTTAATAGTTACATCTTGCTAGTACTGAGTTGGACCCCTTTTTGCTTTCATAACCAGGGACGGATCTAGACCAAGTTGCGCCTGGGGCAAGGTCAGGTTTTGGCGCCTAAAGGTCAGGTTTTAGGCACCAAAACCTGACCTTTAGGCACCTAAACTGCCATTCCCCATCCAAATTTTCTCACCTTTCTAAGAATTCTACAAACTGCGCCTGGGGCAAAAGACCCGCCTGCCCCCCCTAGATCCGTCCCTGTTCATAACTGCATTCATTCTTCATGACATTCCTCAGATTTTGGTCATAATGACAGCATCACATAGTGTCATGATCGCTGCTGCAGCAGGTATTGCTGGAAGTAGTAGTGCTGCAGCTCAGGCAGTTCTGATCTCTTTGTCTGCCTTTCCCTGCTGTCAGCTTGTGACTGATTATCATTCACCTGTGTGGGAATCTGCATGTCTGCTCCCATTGGATGACCTCAGTATAAAGATCTGCTTCCTGCAGGACTCCTCGGGTTTTCATAGCTTCAGTTTAAGCCTGTCTTGCTGTCGCTTCAGCCCCCGATCGTGTTTCTTGTTCTAAAGATACTTTGCTGGTCTTTGCATCATATATTGGTTCATTGCCAATATATATGCATACCAGCACGTTTATTATTTTCCTTGTATTCGTGTTACGTTGATACATCAGTGTCGCTGATGTATACGTACACGAACTGTTTATATCCTGTGTGCAGTTAGTCAGCTTTCCAGCACGTTTTGGTAGGTTGCGCGTACCGTGATCACCCGTGCTGAGGTAGTTACCCTGCTCCTGGTTCTGTTTGTGGATTGCGTTCATCTCTGCGAAGAGATAACGAATCCTTCTGAATCCTGTTCTGTTACCGTTTGTGGATTGCGTTCATCTCTGCAAAGAGATAACGAATCCTTCTGAATCCTGTTCTGTTACCGTTTGTGGATTGCGTTCATCTCTGCAAAGAGATAACGAATCCTTCTGAATCCTGTTCTGTTACCATTTGTGGATTGCGTTCATCTCTGCGAAGAGATAGCGAATCCTTCTGAGTCCTGTTCCCTGTATTGCTCCAGTCTAAGTCAGTGTTCCTGCTTATGTCATATATCGGTTCATTGCCGATATATACATATGTTAGTCAGACGTTACAAATAGTTTCATTGATAGCTGTAATTATAATACGCTAGGAAAACATACTTATTGTATTTTTGTCTGTGTTACGTTCATCTATCTTGATCCTGCTATTTCCTGACTATCCTGTCCTGTCTTTGTGAGGCACGCCATCGCTGCAAACGCATTGGCTGCCTCATTCCAGTCTGTCTTGTTGTGGACGCTTGCTGTCACTAAGTAGCGGCTAGCTAGCAAGCGTTCATTCTGTCTACCTGTCCTGATCTCCTCAGTTCTGGTTTATGCGCTCAGCGCTACCTTGCGCTGAGACGTTATCGCAAAAGTATTGTTTGTGGCTGTCGGATCTGCACCGGCTCTGTGCGCCACAATCTCCTTTTGGAGTCAGTCCTCCCCTCCACTATACTAGGGATAGCCTGTTTCCTTGTGCTAGTGTGTGTACCTCCTCCACGTCAGCTCATGCGTTGCATGCTGACTGTGGAGAATACACCACCAAGCCTTACACATAGTTTCTGCAGATTTATCATCTGTACATCCGTGCTGTGAGACCACCAGTGTTGATCGGATACCTCATTATCCTATTCGAGTTTGGTCGAATTCGGATAGTAAACTATCCGAATTCACTCGAAGTTCTATATTCGAGTTAATCGAATATCCGATTCGAACTCGGATGTCCGACGTCACTATCCCAGTCTGTATTCGAGTAAAATATTCGAGTTGGCCTTCAATAGCTTTTAAAACTAGTATTGGAGGTCAATGATACATGAAACCACCTTTTTATGAAGAAAAACATCAAGTGATTATGTGGTGATGTAGTAGTTATAAAAAAGGTCTCAAAAATAGTAAATTAACTTCATGAAAAGTGTTTGCATGAGAAGGTGTGTCCAAAATGGTTGTAAGTTGGAAGTCTTCATTTACGTCGTCTTCATCTTCTTCTTCTTCTTCTTCTTCTTCTATATCTTCTTCTACTCGAAACTTCATCTTCTACTTCTTGTATCTTCTTCAATGATCTTTTTCTTCTTCTATATCTTCTTCTTCTATATCTTCTTCTTCTTCTTCTGTATCTTCTTCTTCTTCTTCTTCTATATCTTCTTATTCTATATCTTCTTCTTCTTCTTCTTCTTCTATATCTTCTTCTATATATTGGTAGGTGAACAGAGGCGCCATAAGGATAAAAGTACATAAAATTTAAAAAACAATTGCTGGGAGGAAGTGGTGGACTCGCCTCCGTTAAAGCAGACACCAAGGACTGTAAATATATAGATATACACATTTATTGAAAATACCCCAAAGATGCAACGCGTTTCGCGGGCACAACCCACTTCTTCAGGCAATAAGCAGGGGATAAACAACAGCAATTCAGTTATAGCAAGCAGAGCACCTCTGTTTTTTTTTCTTCTTCTAGATCTTCTTCTTCTTCACTTCTTCTTCTAGATCTTCTTCTTCATCGTCTTCTTCTTCTATATCTTCTTCTTCATCTTCTTCTATATCTTCTTCATCTTCTTCTTCTATATCTTCTTCATCTTCTTCTTCTATATCTTCTTCATCTTCTTCTTCTATATCTTCTTCTTCTATATCTTCTTCTTCTTCTATATCTTCTTCTTCTTCTTCTCTATCATTATATTATGTGTCTTGGTTTTCCTTTCTTTTGTAATATTTTTTTTTACTTCATTTGTGGAAATATTTTATTTTAATAACACCATAGTTATATTTGTGTTGATGGCATAATAGTACTAGTGGCACATTGCAAGCCACAGCGCCTTTTTCTGTGTACCCTGGCGGTGGTAAAACACAGACATCAGCAGGAGGAGGAAGTAGTTGCAGCTATTGTAGTGTGGTAATAGCTGGTGGGAGAGTGGGTGGCAGCAGAAAATAGTTCTTCTTCTGTTCTCCCTGGCAGTGGTAGCAGCACACAGACAGCAGAAGCTCAATGCAGCTACAGGAGGAGGAGTAGTGTGTGTCAGGCAGTGTGATGTGACTGACATAATAAGCCCTGGTTCCTAGCGGTGGTACCAGGGCCGTAAATGAACATCATGAGGTTCCAGACAGCGGTCGTGAAGCCCACATTGTGTCCAATACACAATTGGGACAGCACAGTTTTCAACCCGGACACCTCTAAAATAATTTAAATTTTTTATTTTCAAAATAATACAGCTATTTGTGAGCGTAAATAGCTGGTGGCACATGGGCAGCAGCACCTTGTAATGTGTTCCCTGGCAGTGGAAACATACAGACAGCAGGAGGAAATACAATAGCAGGCAGCGTGAGGAGGATGAGTGTGTGGCAGACTGGCAGCAGGCAGGAGGGCAGGCAGCAAGACATAATAGGCCCTGGTTCCTAGCGGTGGTACCAGGGCCATAAATGAACACCATGAGGTTCCAGACAGCGGTCGTGAAGCCCACATTGTGTCCAATACACAATTGGGACAGCACAGTTTTCAACCCGGACACCTCTAAAATAATAACACAAAATTATTACATTTTTTTTTTCAGAAATGCAGCTATTTTTGAGCGTAAATAGCTGGTGGCGCATGGGCAGCAGCACCTCTTAATGTGTTCCCTGGCAGTGGAGACACAGAAAACATTAGGAAATACAACAGCAGGCAGCGTGAGGAGGATGAGTGTGTGGCAGTGGCAGCAGGCAGGCGGGCAGCGAGACATAGCTGGTGGCGCATGGGCAGCAGCACCTTTTAATGTGTTCCCTGGCAGTGGAGACACAGACAGCAGGAGGAAATACAACAGCAGGCAGCGTGAGGAGGATGAGTGTGTGGCAGACTGGCAGCAGGAGGGCAGGCAGCGAGACATAATAGGCCCTGGTTCCTAGCGGTGGTACCAGGGTCATAAATGAACACCATGAGGTTCCAGACAGTGGTCGTGAAGCCCACATTGTGTCCAATACACAATTGGGACAGCACAGTTTTCAACCCGGACACCTCTAAAATAATTTAAATTTTTTTATTTTCAAAATAATACAGCTATTTGTGAGCGTAAATAGCTGGTGGCACATGGGCAGCAGCACCTTGTAATGTGTTCCCTGGCAGTGGAAACATACAGACAGCAGGAGGAAATACAATAGCAGGCAGCGTGAGGAGGATGAGTGTGTGGCAGACTGGCAGCAGGCAGGAGGGCAGGCAGCAAGACATAATAGGCCCTGGTTCCTAGCGGTGGTACCAGGGCCATAAATGAACACCATGAGGTTCCAGACAGCGGTCGTGAAGCCCACATTGTGTCCAATACACAATTGGGACAGCACAGTTTTCAACCCGGACACCTCTAAAATAATAACACAAAATTATTACATTTTTTTTTTTCAGAAATGCAGCTATTTTTGAGCGTAAATAGCTGGTGGCGCATGGGCAGCAGCACCTCTTAATGTGTTCCCTGGCAGTGGAGACACAGACAGCGGGAGGAAATACAGCAGCAGCAGGTGTATGTGTGTGTGGCTGTGTGCCACTTCATATCCCTCTCTCGCCGACAACAGGGGCCAGGAATTCGCCTTCCACCCAAGCCTGGTTCATTTTGAGAAACTTCAGTCTGTCCACAGGCTTGTGATATAGACGAGATCGCTTCTCAGTGACGACTACACCGGCTGCACTGAAGCAACGCTCTGACAGTACGCTGGAAGGGGGGTAGGAGAGCACTTCCAGGGCGTATTGCGCAAGCTCGCTCCAGATCGGCAGGTGCTTGACCCAATACTCCATGGGATCAACAGGGGCAACGCTGTCAAGCCCGCTGAAGGACCCCATGTGGTTAGCCACCATGCGGGTCAAGCGCTGTCTGTGACTGGAGAAGGATGCTGCTGCAGGCACCTCCTCTCTAGTCCCTGGCAGCTCTACACTCATGTAGAGCTCGTTGGTCAGAGACAGCAGGTCTGTGGTGCGCGTGCGCTTGCTGCTGGTGGATGCAGGCACCTGCTGCTGCCTCTGTGCTGGCTGGACAGTGGGGGTGGATGGCTGAGGGAAGGATTCCTCCAAGCGCTCAACAAGGGACAGCTGCAAATCCCTCATTTGTTGCGCACGGTCTCCTCCTGCAGGCAGGAACTGTCTGAGCTTCCCCTTCAGACGTGGGTCCAGCATCATGCAGATCCAGATGTCCTCCCTCTGCTTCATCTGGATGAGCCTTGGGTCCTTGCACAGGCACCTCAGCATGTGCGCTGCCATTGGGAAGAGTCTGGCCACGTCTGCTGGCACATCATCGGCAGCCCCAGAGCTGACAGTGCTGTCCTCCTCATCCTCTGCCTCCTCCACCTCATCCTCTCTCCACCCCGCACCACTCCAGCTGCGCTTTGCTGCTCCCCCTCATCAGCAGCAAGGTCAGGGACCTCCACCAACTCCAAGCCCTCCTCCTCAGAGGTGGCATGTGAAGCTGCCTGCAGCTCCTGCTGGTCCAAGGCTGCCGCTCCCTCTTCCAGCAGTGCATACAGGGCCCGGTCCAGCACACACACCATGGGGACCCACTCGCACACCATTGCATGGTCCCTGCTTACCATGTTGGTGGCCTGCAGGAAGGGTGCCAGCACTGAGCACACCTGCTGCATGTGCCCCCCAGTCCTCCGTGGAGATGATGGACAGGAGGTTGGTGGCGGTACGCCCAGTTGCAGTGATGGCGGCAACTGTTGCTCGTGCAACGTACTGGCTGACAGCCTGCCTCTGTTCAACCAGACACTCCAACATCGCCAGGGTGGAGTTCCAGCGAGTTGGAACATCAATCATGAGCCGGTGCTGTGGCAGGTGCAGCTCCTTCTGCACCTCTTCCAGGCTCGCTACGGCTGCAACCGAGTGTCGGAAATGACGCACAACCTTCCTTGCCGCCTCAAGGAGTCGGTCCATCCCCTGGTAGGTCCGCAGGAACTTTTGGACTACCAGGTTCAGGACGTGCGCCAGGCAGGGGATGTGGGTCAGGTCTCCCCTGCTGATTGCAGCAACCAGGTTTGCCCCATTGTCGGACACCACCTCTCCGACTCTGAGGCCTCTGGGGGTCAGCCAATTCCTCTCCTGCTCTTGGAGTTTGGCCAGGACATGGTTCGCCGTCAGTTTGGTCTTCCCCAGGCTGACCAATTCCAGCAGCGCTTGGCAGTGGCGGGGCTTCACGCTGCTGCTGCGGCGGGGGGTTTGGGCTGGTGTGCCGGAGGATGGAAGCGGATCAGAGGAACCTGCTGCAATTCCGCTGACCCTGCATGGTGGCACCACCCACTGCGTTGTTGGTGCTGCTGCTGCTCTGACAGTGCCCGATGCTGCTCCCCCCTCCTCACCCCCTTCCACCAAGCTGACCCAATGCGCGGTGAAGGACAGATAGCGGCCTGTCCCAAACCGGCTGCTCCACGAATCCATGGTGACGTGGACCCGTTGACCCACCGCGTGATCCAGCCCTCTCCCGACATTGGCCATCACAGAGCGGTGAAGTGCAGGGATGGCCGTGCGTGCAAAAAAATGTCGGCTGGGGATTGGCCAATCGGGGGCTGCACACATCAGAAGCGCACGCATGTCACTCCCCTCCTGCACAAGGGAATAAGGCAGGAGTTGGGAGCACATGGCCCGTGGCAGCAAGCCGTTCAGCTGACGCACGCGACGGTTGCTGGGAGGCAGAACCCTGACCACCCCCTGGAAGGTGTCGCTGAGCAGGGTCTGGCGACGCCTTTTGCTGGCACGGGAATCACTGGAGGGAGCAGAGGAGGCCACTGAGGACTGGCTGCCAAAACAGGCCTCAGTGTCGGCGGCAGGAGTTGCAGAGGGAGGAGGAGCAGTGCGTTTCTGACGCACTCCTGCTGGTGCTGCTGGAGGAGGGGGAGGAGGGCGGGTGGCTGCTGCCGACGGCTTCGCAGTGGTGGCGGGTCTGCCACTGCCACTGCCAGCTTCCTTCAACTTCATGAACTCCTCATGCTCATGAAAGTGTTTCCCTGCCAGATGGTTCACCAGAGAGGTGGTGCCGTACGCAGAGGGCTCCTTCCCTCTGCTGAGCTGCTGGCGCCACTGGTTGCAGGTGGCATACTTGCACTCCACATATGGCAGGGTGAAAAAATTCCAAATTGGGGAGTTGATGTTTCCCCTTTGGCTCGAAGGTGCTGCTGCCGCTGGTCTCCCTGTGGTGGTTGGGGGGGGTTCTTGGTGCGGCTGGTGGCACTGGCAGAACTCTCTGGATTAGCACACTGTGTGGCCTGCATACCACGCCCACTTCTGATCCTGCCTATGTCTGCGATGCTGATCCTTCTAGCAAGGCCCGCAGACGCATCCTCCTCCTCCTCAGAGCTGATGACATCCCCAGGGTCTGCCACCCAGTCTCTGTCCTTCACCCTGTCATCATCATACTCCCCCTCCGCAAACATGTCCTGCTGGGATGACCCCACAAACTCCCCTTCTGCATGCATGGGCTGATGGACACTCACCACTGTCTGACTGTCCAAAGCATCATTCCCCAAAGTGCCCATCAGCATTTCTTCCTTCTCCAATTCTGCCGCAACAGCACTCCATAGCCCCGCTGTGCTTGGGGATAAGAAGGTGCTGAGTGACAGGGTGCTGGTGTTGCCCGCTGGGGCTGGAGAACTGCACTCCTCCTCCTCCTCCCCAGGCAGTGCTGGGCGGCTGCTGCTGCTCTTGCGAACAGGAGTGGTGACGGTGTGGAGGACTTGGTTCCAGAGCTAATGGTCGCCTGCTCATCCACCATCAGTTCCACCACAGAGTCTGCATCCTTCTCCTCAATAGGACGGCTACAACCTGGCGGTGGGAGGAACATCTGCTCCACACGCTGCTGCGTCTCTGCAGCGTGACTCCCAGCTGTTGGACGGCCAAGGCGTCCACGGCCAGTGGCTAATGGCAGAATAGCCACTGGTGCAGATGCAGAACTGCGCATGGTGGTGGTGGCACGGGTGCCACGACCTCCTCTCTTGCCGATGCCCTTGCTGCCCTTGCTGTCCCTGCCCAAACCGCGGCTGCCAGTGCCAGACATCGTATATTTTTAATATTATACAAATGAAAAAAAAAGTTATGTATGTAAAGGCGGGTGGGACAAGTGGGGTACTTTAATGGGGTGGGACTGGTGGTGGTGGGTGTGTGAGGTGACGAACAGGTGTACTCTACAGCAGAGATCGGTGTAGCGCTAACGAGAGAGTGCGCAGTGCACACACAAAGACCCTAGCTGACCCTGATTGACGGTGTCCCTATACACAGACTACAGTACAGTACAATTCAGCGAATACACAATACAAGTAATATAAACAATAGGACGGGTGTAGCACTAACGAGAGGGTGCGGACAGCGCAGCCGTGCACTGCGCACACAAAGACCCTAGGTAACGCGGTGACGGACGGTCCCTATACACAGTCTAGAGTACACTACAGTACTAACTAAACAATAGAAGAATCTAGCCAAACAATAGAACAGGTGTGACTAGATTACAGAGAGCAGATACAGGACAGGTATAGCAGTAAAGCTGGGCCTTGCTAACTACAAAATAGTACAATAATCTATCTAACACAGAAGTAGTACAGTAGAGAAGGACAGGTGTGAGCACAGGTAAGGTAACTAGAGACTAGAGCACAGAGCAGGGCAGGCTGCCTTGCCTAGGCACAGGGCCTAGCTGCTGCAGCTGCAACAGCACCAGTGACAGTCTCCCTCCCTAGTCCCTAATCACACAAACTAAACTGCCTAAAATACGATCTATCTACAATACAAAGCAATACAGGTGAATATCAAGTGTCGGAGTGTAAAAACGCTTGGTGTTTTGAGCAATAAATGCACTACTTGCACAGATAAAAAGCACTGGAGCAGTCTCTCAGTACAGTCAGTCAGTAAGTCACAAGCAGGACGAGTGAGGCAACATGGCGCCCGCTATTTATAGAGGGGGGCTTGGCCAGGCTGCAGTCAGAGGGCTGGGAGCCCTCTGATTCGCTTGTGAGGACTCGAGGTGACGTCTGATGTGACGCTATCCGAGCTGATGACACTATCCGAGCTCGGATAGCTAGGATATCTCCAGATAGCTATCCGAGTGCGCTCGGATAGCACAGCCCGGATAGCTAATACTATTCGAGTTCGGTATTCGAGCTCGAATAGTGAAAAAAGAGCTAGGATATCCGAGTATCTCGGATATCCTAGCTCGGATGAGCATCACTGGAGACCACCACCTCTGCAAAAATGCTGCATTGTTGTGTGTTTTTGTGGGGGAAATGATGCTTTTTATATGTGTCTTTTTTGGGAGTAAAACTTTGTTTAATTACCTTAAGGGTCACTTTGCCTGTGTTTTGGGAAAAACTCAGGTCCCTCAGGAGCTACACTGAGTTGACTATGCCCATGTTATGGCCACGCCCATTTCCCCCCAGCAACCGCGTCATGACCACGCCCATTTTTGCTGTGGTGCGCCTTGCTTGCCGCACTCTGCGCGCTGCACTCTGCATCACTCCTTGGTGCCCCGGACCTCTTAGGATCCTAGCAACGCCCCTGTGCAGTGATATAGCAGACAAGTCCATACTGTGATGGAGATGGTGTAAGTCCAAGGAAGGGGATTGGAGTTATGAAAATGGCAGTTACGCAGTGGTTAACAGATGTGTCTTTAACTACTTTGGCCTTTTGGACGTATAATATACAGCGGTGTGAAAAACTTTGCTCCTCCCTGATTTCTTATTCTTTTGCATGTTTGTCACACTTAAATGTTTCTGCTCATCAAAAACCGTTAACTATTTGTCAAAGATAACATAATTGAACACAAAATGCAGTTTTAAATGATGGTTTTTATTATGTAGTCAGAAAAAAAAACTCCAAACCTACATGGAGCTGTGTGAAAAAGAAATTGCCCCCTGAACCTAATAACTGGTTGGGCCACCCTTAGCAGCAATAACTGCAATCAAGCGTTTGTGATAACTTGCAATGAGTCTTTTACAGTGCTCTGGAGGAATTTTGGCCCACTCATCTTTGCAGAATTGTTGTAATTCAGCTTTATTTGAGGGTTTTCTAGCATGAACCGCCTTTTTAAGGTCATGCCACAACATCTCAATAGGATTCAGGTCAGGACTTTGACTAGGCCACTCCAAAGTCTTCATTTTGTTTTTCTTCAGCCATTCAGAGGTGGATTTGCTGGTGTGTTTTGGGTCATTGTCCTGCTGCAGCACCCAAGATCGCTATAGCTTGAGTTGACGAACAGATGGCCGGACATTCTCCTTCAGGATTTTTTGGTAGACAGAATTCATGGTTCCATCTATCACAGCAAGCCTTCCAGGTCCTGAAGCAGCAAAACAACCCCAGACCATCACACTACCACCACCATATTTTACTGTTGGTATGATGTTCTTTTGCTGAAATGCTGTGTTACTTCTACGCCAGATGTAACGGGACAAAAAGTTCAACTTTTGTCTCGTCGGTCCACAAGGTATTTTCCCAAGAGTCTTGGCAATCATTGAGATGTTTTTAGCAAAATTGAGATGAGCCTTAATTTTCTTTTCGCTTAAAAGTGGTTGGCGCCTTGGATATCTGCCATGCAGGCCATTTTTGCCCAGTCTCTTTCTTATGGTGGAGTCGTGAACACTGACCTTAATTGAGGCAAGTGAGGCCTGCAGTTCTTTAGATGTAGTCCTGGGGTCTTTTGTGGCCTCTCGGATGAGTTTTCTCTGAGCTCTTGGGGTAATTTTGGTCGGCCGGCCACTCCTGGGAAGGTTCATCACTGTTCTATGTTTTTGCCATTTGTGGATAATGGCTCTCACTGTGGTTCGCTGGAGTCCCAAAGCTTTAGAAATGGCTTTATAACCTTTACCAGACTGATAGATCTCAATTACAGTACTTTTGTTCTCATTTGTTCCTGAATTTCTTTGGATCTTGGCATGATGTCTTTTAAGGTGCTTTTGGTCTACTTCTCATGTCAGATAGCTCCTATTTAAGTGATTTCTTGATTGAAACAGGTGTGGCAGTAATCAGGCCTGGGAGTGACCACAGAAATTGAACTCAGGTGTGATAAACCACAGTTAAGTTATTTTTTAACAAGGGGGGCAATCACTTTTTCACACAGGGCCATGTAGATTTGGAGGTTTTTTTCTCACTAAATAATAAAAACCATCATTTAAAACTGCATTTTGTGTTCAATTATGTTATCTTTGACTAATAGTTGATGTTTTTTGATGAGCAGAAACATTTAAGTGTGACAAACATGCAAAAGAATAAGAAATCAGGAAGGGGGCAAATAGTTTTTCACACCACTGTATATACTGCTGCGCATCCACCCTGGCGATCTTAATAGAACGTCAGGGTGGTTAATCTACAGTAGACACACACAGAACTGCTGCTACCATATCACCAGCATCTGAGCAGCTCCCAACCCGTTATAAATATAAAACAATGCATTGCACTTCAGAGCAGAGTCCCTGTGCTATTTACAGGATAATTGTTTACACAGTGCTGGGTTCTAGTTTCCTCCGAAAATCACACTCTTCTTCCCTGCTTCACACCTAATTACTCATTAACCCCAATGCCTTGCCTGGAGAACAGCTTCCCCCTTCTCCCATTGCTCCTGTACCCCATGCTGTTTTCCTGGAAGGGTGACCAGCTTATCACAGGCATCCTCAGCTGTGCTGCTGTTGCATGCAGCTCCCTCATTGCTGACAGCTGGAAGATGCATGCTGTGCATTACAGGGATGGTCGTAGTCAGCCAAGTTCGATACGCTGGAACTACGCGTAGTTTTCCGCAATTACGCTTCGCAAACTACGTAGAGTAGGCGTTAAAATACGGAAGCTTTGCGTAGTGCTGTTAAGCTTGGGGGTGTAATCTCCACAGTCAGCATACAACACATAAGCTGACGTGAAGGAGGTACACACACCAGCACAAGGGATCAGGATATCCCCAGTTTAGTGGAGGAGAGGACTGACTCCAATAGGAGTTTGTGGTGCACAGAGCCGGTGCAGATCTGAACAGCCACAAACACTTTCGTAATAACGTCTCAGCGCAAGGTAGCGCTGAGCGCACAAACCAGGACTGAGGAGATCAGGACAGGTAGACAGAACGAACGCTTGCTAGCTAGCGATTACCCAGCGACAGCAAGCGTCCAAAACCAGACAGACTGGAATGAGGCAGCCAATGCGTTGCGGCGATGGCGTGCCTCACAAAGACAGGACAGGAGAGACAGGAAATAGCAGGATCGAGATAGATGAACGTAACACAGATAAATATACAATAAGTATGTTTTCCTAGCGTATTACAATTACAGCTATCAATGAAACTATTCGTAACGTCTGACTAACATATGTATATATTGGCAATGAACCGATATATGACATAAGCAGGAACTCTGACTAAGACTGAAGTAATACAGGGAACAGGACTTAGAAGGATTCGCTATCTCTTCGCAGAGATGAACGCAATCCACAAACAGGACTAGGAACAGGATTCAGAAGGATTCGTTATCTCTTCGCAGAGATGAACGCAATCCACAAACAGGACCAGGAACAGGATAACTAGCTCAGCACGGGTGTTCACGATACGCGCAAACTACCAAAACGTGCTGGAAAACTGACTAGCTGCACACAGGAAATAAACAGTTCGTGTACGTATATATCAGCGACACTGATATATTAACGTAACACGAATACAAGGAAAATAACAAAATGCGCAAGTATGCATATATATTGGCGATGAACCAATATATGACACAAGACAAGCAAGTAGCAACTTCTAGAACAAGAGCAGAACTAGGAGGACTCGCTGACCCCTTCGCAGGAGTCAGCGCAGTCCACACGGACCAGGAACGAGGTGGGGCACGAGCAGAGTAACAGATAGAGTCTGAAACTATGATAGCCCATGAGGCATTGCAGGAAGCAGTTCTTTATACTGAGGTCATCCAATGGGAGCAGACCTGCAGATTCCCACACAAGTGAATGGTAATTAATCACAGGCTGATAGCAGGAAAAGGCAGACAATGATATGCAGCCTGCAGGAAAGGGACCGCCCCTCCACTGCAGCAGACAATGTTTGTTTACACAAAAGCATATTAAACTGTCATAAACTTCAGAGCGACTGCAGATGGAATCAGCAACTAGTTTAAGTGCAAACCAAACTATGCAAGCAAATGCATGTAATGACATTAGAACTGCTTGGTTTGCAATACCAGTGCAGTCAGCAGTAAACGCTGCAGAAGCGATCATAACAGTACCCCCTCCCTTAAACGCGGCCTCTGGACGCCTATGAAAACTGACATATTTCTCCTGAACCACCCAAACCAAAAAATCAGAAGTGGGAAATCCAGCAAACTGATCTGACTGAAAATTCATGAAGGTCGGATCCGTCCGACAAAACCAAATTCCCGAATCAGTCTCACCAAAACTAGACCAATTGGAACCAGAACCTACCGAACCATGCCCGTCAGCACTACAAGCCTCAGTGTGACACCCATCAGAACCACGACTTCCAGAAAACAACCCCAAGAAACTCTCTGCGCGATACCCACCACCTTCCAAGGACTGTCCAAAAACGCCAAAGCCTTTGCAATGCCCACCGGAACTGTCCCTACCAACACAAAACCCACCGTTGAACCAGTCCAAGGTACCAGGACAAGTTTCCTCAGAGATCTCCCAGAACACTTGGAAGCTCCAAAGAGATCCCCACAGGTCAGAACGCCCCTTAGGCTCACATGGAGAACTATCAAGAACCCCTATGGAACCCAGGGCAACTCCAGAGTCAGGGTCACAAGGACAAACATCAAGATCAGGGCTTTTAGGGACCAGAACCATCTCCGGGCATGCAGGCCAACCGGCAACATCAGAACATGTCTCCACTAGGGAAGCACGTGAGCACGCTAACACAGACACATCTGGGCAGTCTGGCATACGAAGCACATCTGGGCACACCGGCACAAGAGAAACCTCTGGGCATGTCAAGGAACTGCGAACCTCAAAGTCAGTCAAGACAGGACCGAAACCAGAACTGGGCAAAAAAAATTCATCATGACTAGACTTCATAGTTACTGGATTCTCACTAAAAACTGCAGGATCAGACTTAGATGTCGCTGATTCCAGCAGGGTTATTAACAAATCATGTTCAGGGGCATTTACAAGACAGGGCAAATCTTCTGATGTATGCACTGAACTAGACAGGGTTCCCAAAGCTTCTTCTGGACTAGACAGAGACTCATCAAATACACTGGACTGGAGCTCATGAAGGGCTGCAAAACAAGTCAATATTGCAGCAATCCCCACTGAACTAGGCAAAACTGAGTAACTCACTGGACAGGAAGGGGGCTCTGGAACTTCTGCCACACCGGCCAGAGAACCAGAATTTTCCAGCGAGTCAGAATTATCCATGTTACAGGGCAAGACTTTTGAAACATTCAGAGGACAGGGCTGGAGTTCCTCGGCTGTTACAACACTGGAGAGGGACTCAACAACATTGGTTAAATCAGACTGTGTACAGGGCAAGGTATCTAACACACTTGCTGACGAGGACAATATTTCAATGGCTTCTGCTTCGCTGGGCAGAAATTCATCAAGTTTTATTAGAGCAGACTGTAATTCCAAAACAGCTGCTAGACAAGTGAATATTACTGCAACACCAACTGAGGTAAGCAGTGCTTCAGCCTCCTCTGCTAAAGGGTTTAAAGTATCCAAAGTACTGGGTGAAGCATAAGACTCTGCGACCACAGCTTCACTGGACAGGATCACTGAACAGTCCATATTGCAGGGCAAAACCATGGAAGCACCTGCTGGACAGCATAATGATTCTGTGACCTGAGTTTCATTGGAGAGATCTACTGCACAATTCATGGTACAGGGCAAATTTATTGGAAAATTTTCTGAACAAGGTGATAATTCTGCGATTTCAGGTTCACATAGCAGATGCTCTGAGCTATTCACGAAACTAGAGCGAGGTGTAGAAACAGGAAGATCAAGACACAATGTTTGCGCATCTGAATCACCATTCATTTGTAAAATTGGAAAATTCAGATGCTGGGGTTCTGAGTTTACTAGACAGGATTGCTGGGACTCGGAAACTGATGTAGTGCATCTATTGGCATCTGCTGGATCAGACAGGAGTTGAACTTTATTAACACAGGTAATTTCTGCAGAAGTGTTTGCAGAGACAGGCAAGATTTTTCTGGTGTCTGTTTCACTAAACAAAGAGTCATGAGTACTGGCTAGGCTGGACTCGAAAGTCAGCAGGACCTCTGGGTCCTCTGCTGAGAAATTTGTGCAGGGCAAGATTAAGGAAGTATTAGTAATTTCTGTCTTACTGGGAAGTAACACTGAGTTATCCATGGTTCAGGGTGGAATTACAGGAACTTCAATTTCACACAAAAGGAGCTCAGAATCACTCGCTGAATCAGCCAAAGGTGCTGAAGCAGGCGAGTCCTCAGGAACTGAGGAAGTGGAACAATCTCCACTTGACAGTGTGTCTTCCCTGGTATCCAGGCCCGCCATCAGGGGGGGACATCCGTGACTCCCGTCACGGGCCCCGGCCCTGCAGGGGGGCCCCATCCCCGCCGCGGCCCTGCCGGGTGCCGCCCGGCCGCCGCTCAACCCCCCCTGTCCGCTTCTCCCTCCCTCTCCCTCCATCCCTCTAGCCGCCGCCGCCGCCTCCGCCGCCTCCGCCTAGTCAGACCCCGATCAGGCGGCGACAATAGTGCGGGCGCTAGGACCCAGCGCCCGCACTGATATGCGGAAGTGACGTCACTTCCGCATATAGAGCGGGTGCGTCCAGCGCCCGCTCTGGTCGGGTCGCCGCTGATCTTGAGGTCTGACGCTGGGCAGCACTCACTGGCAAGGTAGGGGAGGCAGCGGCGGCAGCGACGACGACGACGACGGCGGCGGCTCCCTGTCACTCGCTCACTAGCTAAAGGGCCTCCCTGTCACTCACTCCCTAAAGGGCCTCCCTGTCACTCACTCCCTAAAGGGCCTCCCTGTCACTCACCCACTACTTAAAGGGCCTCCCTGTCACTCACTCCCTAAAGGGCCTCCCTGCCACTCACTCACTACTTAAAGGGCCTCCTTGTCACTCACTCACTACTTGAAGGGCCTCCCTGTCACTCACTCACTACCTAAAGGGCCTCCCTGTCACTCACTCACTACCTAAAGGGTCTCCCTGTCACTCACTCACTCCCTAAAGGGCCTCCCTGTCACTCACTCACTCCCTAAAGGGCCTCCCTGTCACTCACTCACTCCCTAAAGGGCCTCCCTGTCACTCACTTCCTAAAGGGCCTCCCTGTCACTCACTCACTAGCTAAAGGGCCTCCCTGTCACTCACTCACTACTTAAAGGGCCTCCCTGTCACTCACTCACTACTTGAAGGGCCTCCCTGTCACTCACTCACTACCTAAAGGGCCTCCCTGTCACTCACTCACTCCCTAAAGGGCCTCCCTGTCACTCACTCACTCCCTAAAGGGCCTCCCTGTCACTCACTCACTACCTAAAGGGCCTCCCTGTCACTCACTACCTAAAGGGCCTCCCTGTCACTCACTCCCTAAAGGGCCTCCCTGTCACTCACTCCCTAAAGGGCCTCCCTGTCACTCACTCCCTAAAGGGCCTCCCTGTCACTCACTCCCTAAAGGGCCTCCCTGTCACTCACTCACTACCTAAAGGGCCTCCCTGTCACTCACTCACTACCTAAAGGGTCTCCCTGTCACTCACTCACTCCCTAAAGGGCCTCCCTGTCACTCACTCACTCCCTAAAGGGCCTCCCTGTCACTCACTCACTCCCTAAAGGGCCTCCCTGTCACTCACTTCCTAAAGGGCCTCCCTGTCACTCACTCACTAGCTAAAGGGCCTCCCTGTCACTCACTCACTACTTAAAGGGCCTCCCTGTCACTCACTCACTACTTGAAGGGCCTCCCTGTCACTCACTCACTACCTAAAGGGCCTCCCTGTCACTCACTCACTCCCTAAAGGGCCTCCCTGTCACTCACTCACTCCCTAAAGGGCCTCCCTGTCACTCACTCACTACCTAAAGGGCCTCCCTGTCACTCACTACCTAAAGGGCCTCCCTGTCACTCACTCCCTAAAGGGCCTCCCTGTCACTCACTCCCTAAAGGGCCTCCCTGTCACTCACTCCCTAAAGGGCCTCCCTGTCACTCACTCACTCCCTAAAGGGCCTCCCTGTCACTCACTCACTCCCTAAAGGGCCTCCCTGTCACTCACTCCCTAAAGGGCCTCCCTGTCACTCACTCACTAGCTAAAGGGCCTCCCTGTCACTCACTCACTACCTAAAGGGCCTCCCTGTCACTCACTCACTACTTAAAGGGCCTCCCTGTCACTCACTCACTCCCTAAAGGGCCTCCCTGTCACTCAATCACTCCCTAAAGGGCCTCCCTGTCACTCACTCACTCACTCCCTAAAGGGCCTCCCTGTCACTCACTCACTAGCTAAAGGGCCTCCCTGTCACTCACTCACTACTTAAAGGGCCTCCCTGTCACTCACTCACTACTTGAAGGGCCTCCCTGTCACTCACTCACTACCTAAAGGGCCTCCCTGTCACTCACTCCCTAAAGGGCCTCCCTGTCACTCACTCACTCCCTAAAGGGCCTCCCTGTCACTCACTCACTCCCTAAAGGGCCTCCCTGTCACTCACTCACTAGCTAAAGGGCCTCCCTGTCACTCACTCACTAGCTAAAGGGCCTCCCTGTCACTCACTCACTAGCTAAAGGGGCTCCCTGTCACTCACTCACTACCTAAAGGGGCTCCCTGTCACTCACTCACTACCTAAAAGGGCTCCCTGTCACTCACTGCCTAAAGGGCTCCATGTCACTCACTACCTAACCTGGGGGTCCCTGTCAGAATCCAGGTGAGAGGTGTCTACCATAATAAGGGGGCATTCTGCCTATTTATGTGAAATGCTGTCTATTTATGTGCCTCATGACTGCTGAATTTGTCTTGTTGGGGGCCTAATGATTGAATTTTTACTTGTTGGGGGCCTCATGATTTGTTGGGAGCCTCAAGATTGCTGAATTTGTCTTGTTGTGGGCCTCATGATTTGTTGGGGGCCTCATGATTGCTGAATTTGTCTTGTTGGGGGTCTCACGAATGCTGAATTTGTCTTGTTGGGGGCCTCATGATTGCTGAATTTGTCTTGTTGGGGGCTTCATGATTGCTGAATTTGTCTTGTTGGGGGCCTCATGATTGCTGAATTTGTCTTGTTGGGGGCCTCATGGTTTGTTGGGGGCCTCATGATTGCTAACTGCGAGACTATGGGAAAATCTGAATCATTACCATATGAGACAATAGCATTAAACCTACTTTTTTAGCTTTTTTAAACAGAAAATAAAACTGGGAGGTTCTAAAAAAATGATGGAGCACTTCCTCCTTCCGGCTTGAAGGAGGAAGTGCTCGATATCGAGGCTTGCAACGCGTCCATTCAGACACTTGCACCTCGTTGAAACGCTGGGTGGAGATCGGCGTTCTGGGTAATTAACCCCGCCGCATCTAGCCGCTCAGCTGTGGCAATTAGAGCTAACTTGAATCACGAGTATCCACCGTGGTTATTCGTGATTAATTTGTGGACAGCAAGCCTCCAACTAGCTCTGCCAACATGTAATGGCTACACACATTTCTCAGTTTGTGGGGGGGGGGGGGGGGGCCCGGACTGATGATTTGTGAGGGGCCCCAAAATTTCTGATGGCGGCCCGGCTGGTATCAACTGATTGAATTGCATAAAAATCGTCCAGAATCATTCTCCACACATCGATCAATGGAGCCACAAAGTCATACCCACACACACCAGTTTTTATTAGGTTATAAGCAGACTTAATGCATGCATTCAATACTAATTCACTTTTTGCACTGTAAAACTGACAAAATGAACTTGCATCTTTCTTCCATTCATAGACCAGAGCTTCCATCTCTCCTTTCTCAAATGGAGGATCCCATGCATATTTAACAGCTGAGCATTCCGGCTGATCATAGTTTGCAAATGTGTTAGTGGCAGAAACATACATTGGGTTATTTAGCAGGTGATTGGCCGATTTCTTATTCCTAAGGATCTCCAATACCTGTAGCAAGTATTGAACTGTAGTGTATGCAAATTTCCCTTGCTGCACGAATAAATTGATCTGTTCAATACTCTGTAATATATCTTCATAATCATATTCAGATAATTCATTTAAACAAGAACCTTTATTTTCCCTGGCTAGCAATGAAAGTTCATTAGTAGTTTCATAGGTCCATTTGACTCCCCTGAATGGTGACTGAATTTCATTATCTGCTAATGGTGGAGTCTCGTTACAGATCTGATGCGCAGTCGCCAAGGGCAACGACTCCGCTGATTGTAACGCTTTTCTTTTGGAGCGTTTACGTTTGGCTTTAGACCCTGCTGCCTTAGCAGAAGAAAAGTTATCAGAACAATTATCTGCTTGCTGATTATTTTTGTAGGCAGTAGAAGGAGCAGCTGATTGACAAGCTG